>NC_053394.1:330074992-330376282 GCF_905171765.1 Bufo bufo | reverse complement strand
AGGACGGTTATGCTCATAATTCCTTAGCTTTTGCTTCTCACCCAGCACTAGCTTGCACCGCACACACTACACACCTACAGATGGGAACCACCCTCTGTTATAGACTATCACACCACCAGTAAAGAACCTGATACTCTATCCACATGCTCTCCCGTGACGCTATCAAGGCCGTGCTCCTCCCCTACTCTCATCTTAACTAGAGGCCCCAAAATACTATGCAAATCCCCATGGAAACCAGCCACCCCTCACTCATGCTAATAAAACCATATAATAATGTATAAGTAGCATAAAATGATACAGCACAAATAAACATGGCAGAAGCCAACATGGCAGAAGCCAATCCACATTCCACAGATTTGTAACCATACACATCAACTGTCCCAAATGGGGCTCATAAACTAATTTTCCCTATCTCAGACACACACCCATTCACATTTATAGGTGCCCTATTTTTGCTAGGTGCAAACAGACCACTATGTATGGGGCCTTATACACATATAACAACTGTACTTCCCATTGTGAAATATGGCCTTCTTAAACAGGTTTTCCAGGATTTTGGTAATGATGGTCTATACTCAGGATAGGTCATCAATAACTGATCAGTAGGGGTTGGACTCTTGGTACCCCTCCTGATCACCTGTATCAAAAGGCTGCAGCACTCTGTGAGCACCTAGACCTCTTCCTAGGCCATATGAAATCATTGGTCACATGTTCTAGGTGCAGCTCATTCATATGAATGGGGAAGAGCTGCGATACCAAGCACAGCCACTATACAATGTATTGTTCTGTGGTTGGTAAGCTGGAAGGATGCAGTGGCACTTGTCCAGAGCTCAGAGAGCACCGCTTATTCCTCAAACAGCTGATTGGCTGGGGTGCAGGGAGTTGGACCCCCACCCATTGCATATTGATGACCTGATAGGCCATCAATGAAAATCCTGGAGAACCTTGTTAATGATAGAACAGCACAAAACCTAGTGATGTACTAGGACTGACAACGTTGATTGATTTGTCAGGTGTAAAAATTGAAGTGAATTAGAATAATTCATATTTTGGTGAAGAAGGTTTTCAAAGATGAGCTTATCTGATCAGACCTGCAATCCTTTATGTAGTCAGGTTATATTGTGAAAGTATACAGTACAAACAAGTAATAACTTCATAATATGATAATAACTGAAAAGTATAAAATAATACAATAATAATGCTCATTACAACACTCTTGGGTCCAAGTAAAAGCATATTGCAAATAAAATAAAAGCGCAAAAATGCAGGGGTAACACTATGAAAGCCATTATCAAACATTTTCAATAAATGTTGATAGTCTTCACTTAGGCTTTACTCTAAATTACCATAGATAAACTTATATTAATCCTTAAGTACCCTTTGGAGAAAGCAATGTTGTTCAAAGTATGCGACTTACATAACTAATCAGAAAAAATATTGCCTGGCCTACAGAACATGCAGAGATGCCAGGCATCCACATTTACTCTAAGTCTGTAGAGCAGATCTATTCCGACCAAGAAAGATTGGTGTAATGCTTAATGGGGTTTTCCGTTACTTGCATATTGATGACCTATCCTCAGGGATTGGAGTGGGTCCGACACCATGTACCCCCATCATCATTACAGGCTTCCAGAGCCAGAAACAAATTAGTGGATGGAAGGATCCATCCACTGTGTAGTTCCCGCACCAGCGTACTTAAAAAGGAGCTGAGTTGCAGTACCGAAGGAGCAGTCATTACACAGTGGATGGATCTTTATGCTTCTAGTTCCATTCATTGTATAGTTTTCCCTGAGCAATGGCTGCCCGAAACAGCTGATAATGGGAAGGGCTGCAGAGCCAATATTCATCACTTGTTCTGAGGAGAGACCATCAATATTTAAAAGGGATTTTCCATTATAATTTTTTTATGATGACCTCTGGATAGGTCATCATCATCAATATCTGATTGATGGAGGTCCAACACACGGAACCCCCGTCGATCATCTGTTTTGAGAAGGCACTGGCGCTGCTGTGAGCGCCTCTGCCTTCTCGCAGCTTACCAAGCACAGTGCCATGCATTGCATAGCGACCATGCTTGGTATTGCACACAGCCCCATTCACTTGAATGGGGCAGAGCTTCTCCTAGGCCACGTGAACGATGAATGTGACATCACTGGCCTAGAAAAGCCCTTAACAAGGTACCATGGAAATTACGAGTCCCCACACTCCATGGAAATAAAAATAAAAAGTTTAAAAAAAAAAATTATTATGCAAAAAGTAGTAAAACTTGAAAAACATATACTGTATAAATTTCGTATTGCTGTAATCCTACTCACCCGGAGAAAAAAAGTTATCATTTTTCAAAGTAGTATAATGAGTCAATTGCCCCTCAATTAATCCTGAATAACACTAAATATAATTTAAAAAATATTTAATCGTTTATATTCAATATTAGTACAGAATAAACACAATAAAATTAAAATACATAAAAGTAAACTACATTTAAGTATCTATGTGTACAACCAACACTGAGGAGGGAGCTTGGGAGGCTTCGAAAGGCGTCTGGCTTCTATCACCTATTGAAGGTGTATTGGTCATTAGTGTTGATCCCGAATATTCGAATTGCGAATTTTTATCGCGAATATAGGCACTTTGAGAATTCGCAAATATTTAGAATATAGTAATATATATTCGTAATTTCGAATATTCGAGATTTTGTTTTAATCAGTACACATGATCCCTCCCTGCTTCTAGCTTGTGGGCCAATGAGAAGGCTGCAGTATCTTTGACTTTAGGAGTAGTGTTGATTGCGAATTTTCATAATGCGAATTTTCAATTGCCGAGTAAAAACATGATTCCTCCCTGCTTCTTGCTTGTGGGCCAATAAGTCATTGGCCCACAAGCAACTTAAGCAGGGAGAAATCATGACTTTCGATGGGAAAAATGATGAATATTCTAAAAAACGAATATATAGCACTGTATCGAATATATTTGTTTTTCGAATATTCGTAATATTCTAAAACAAGAATATATAGCAATATAGCGAATATTCGAAAAAAACTAAACAAATATAGAGCAATTTAGCTAATACAGTGGTATAATTTTCTTTGTCTAATAGCTGTAATTTTTTTCTCATCTGAAGTTCAGATTGTGGTCACAGAAGTAAATAAGGGTACTTTCACACTTGCGGCAGGACGGATCCAACAGGCTGTTCACCATGTCGGATCCGTCCTTCCGCTATTTCGCCGTGCCGCCGGACCGCCGCTCCGTTCCCATTGACTAGAATGGGGACGGGGGCGGAACTCCGGCGCAGCACAGCGGTGCACGGCGAGAGCCGCCAGACTAAAAAGTCGGACATGCAGGACTTTTAGACCGGCGGCCTTTCACCGTGCACCGCCGGAGCTCCGCCCCGTCCCCATTATAGTCAATGGGGATGGAGCGGCGGTCCGGCGGCACGGCGAAATAGCAGAAGGACAGATCCGACATGGTGAACAGCCTGTCGGATCCATCCTGCCGCAAGTGTGAAAGTAGCCTTGCCCTTAAAATATAACCTTTATTAAATACGATAATAAAATAGATATTCCCTCAAAAATGTGATGTATATATATACAGATATAGAGAAAAATCCACCTAAATAGGCGTGATTTAATGATCAATCCAAAGTACCTCTAACATTGAAAAACAGTAACATAGAGATAAATGTGGATAAATAGGAGGATGCAGGGCACCAATTACATAACATAATAACCAGATACCGTATCATAGGGGTTAATACCCTTTAGTAACAGAACGTCTAAAAATACATAACAGAATTGATATAACTGTTAGCAGCCATGTGCTAGTTACTCACGGTACCCAGGTATGATATAGTGGTGATCGCAGATGAAAGGATGTTAGTAGTCAACGATTAGAAATTCCTTTTCACCTTGATACCGGCGACAACTGAATTGGTATAGTCGAAGCCAGCTGAGAGGAGGTCAGGGAATGTGTAACCCTAAATATCCCTAGGGGTCTCCCTACCTAACAGTGGAGCACCCACCCCGAAAAGGGCGACCCCACTCAATCGACGGCTCACCCTAATGTGCCCTGGATGCCCCTAAAAACCACATTAATAATACTAAAAGTCATCCCGATGCGTTTCCCCAACAGGTAGCAAAGGTTCCTCAGGGGACAAATAATAATCTGATGGTGATGTCCCAGATGCTGTCCGCCTAGATGATAAGAGGTGCAAAGAATGTCCAAACAAACCATACCTTTATACAAACGCCACTCTCCAGATGCCGCCGCTCAAGAATCAAAAACCGGAAGTGACGATACATCACTTCCGGTATTTGGGATGCAGAATGCGTTCCACCGCTGACGTACTTCTGGTATATGGAACGCAAACAGCGCTCCAAATTCATGGAACATCGGCACAGAGGGATTGATACCCAGGATCAATGCGCAACATTGCATATAGCATAAACAACATCATGAGAGGCTGAGAGGCATGTAGTATGGGATCAATATCCATATAACGTATATTAGTTAGATTATTAAAAATATGAATGGACAAACTGGGATAGGAGCCAGTAGAGCATAAGACGGAGGGTATGTATGTAGAAAGAGGATAATATAAACGGGGGTCAAGGATATAATAACCATAAACCCACGAATCCTTGTAGATAACACAAAACGCACAGGACCTATTTTGGTCTGATGAATAAGGCAGATAAATATGCGTAGATAAATATAAGAAGCAGGATAAATTAAACACTTAAGTAGTTACGCAAGGGTGTGTTCTCAGAGAAAGCAGGCAAAAGATATCTGTTCATTTAGGCCAGAGGGATACATCGTCTTGAGACGGTGGATCCATTGAGCCTCTTTACGTAGAATTTGTTTGTCCCAGTCACCGCCACGGGCGGATTTACGAACAACCTCAATGACTTGAAAAATAATAGCTCTAGGGTCTCCCTGAATTCAGTAACATGTCGAGCAATGGGTTTATCCCGTTTATGATTGATATTACTGAAATGGTCGCCCACCCTTCGTCGTAGTTCCCTTTTGGTCTTCCCAACATAGTTGAGGGGACAGGTACATGTGCAGAGATAGACCACATCCTGTGTCTTACAATTTGCAAAGTCCCTAATTTGGTAGATTTTATTAGTAGAGACACTGCAAAAAGTAGACGATTTGTGGATAAAAGGACAGCAAATGCATCCATTACCACATTTAAAGGTACCAAGGGGTTTGTGGTCCAGCCAGGTGCCGCTTGGGCGTGGTCTCACATAGTGGCTGTGCATAAGACGGTCACCAATAGATCTCCCTCTCCTGTATGTAATCAGAGGTCGTGGAGGGATAAGATCCCCAATATCCGGGTCAGATCGTAAAATCCCCCAATATCATTTCAAAATGCCCTGTACCCGAAAGTTTTGCTCATCAAATGTACCGATAATATGTAAGTTGTCATCCTCACGTTTTAAAATAGGGGTGTTGTGCAACAGGGTGTGTCTATCTCTGTCCAATGAATGTTGGAAAGCGTCCCTGAGAGTTTCTGATGAATAACCACGTTGGGAAAAACAAGTCCGAAGGTCCCCTGCTTGTGTCTTAAAGGTTTGCAGAGAAGAACAATTCCTTCGTATACAAAGGTATTGTCCCTTCGGTATGCCTTTTTTCAAACTCGGGGGATGATAGCTATCCCACCTTAAGAGGCTGTTGGTGGCTGTCGGTTTAAAGGTCTGTTTGAGGCATACAAACTTAATCTCAGATCCTGGTGGAAAGTACAGTCATTGGATAATTACATTCAACACAAAATTGTGCCCAAAGGCCTCAGAGTACGTTTGGTCCCGGCAGAGAGATCTAGGTCTGTGTCCTTGCTTACCAAGTGGGAACAGGAATCCTTAGATAGTTCCCTCCGGTTTATGAACTTGTTATTGGAGGAGGAACGTCAAATACTGGAGAAATCCACACAACATCTCAATTCCCTTATAGAAGCAGCATTGAATTATAAAGCAGAGAGTGATTTCGCCAGGAGGGAAACTATACTACAAAATAATATTGAACGGTATCAAACCACCCTTAAAGAAAGAAAACACAGGCAATTTGTATGAGATCTTACTGAATTTCGTGAAAAAACGTGTTTTCAATTATAATTTTGATTCCTCCACCCAAGGTGATCAAGCTGCTGATTCTTCCACAACAGACATATACTCATCTGACACTGAAAGACGGGCCAATCTGACACCTAAGGGTACTGCTCAGAACCAGGGTAGAGAGAGACGTTGATGGCCTCAAAAGGGATACAGAGGTGCCTGTACAGGCGCTGCTACCCAATTTCAGTCTGGTCCATAGTCATTAATAAGTGTGGCCCAAGCATCTGGCTCTCCTGCCTCTTCTGCCACATACCCATCCTCTTCTTCTACTTCCTCCTCTTTTTTAGAGACGGGTTTAAATGTCCCCCCTTATCAATTGAGGGACAGAGATACCACTCAGATCTCCCGGTCTCAAAAACCAAAATAACATCACTGACCAATCAGGTTATTAACCTATCTGATCGCTTACTAACAGATTTTGAATGTAGGGTATTGATGAAAGGTTTCTCCTTTGTCCCTACTACACAATTTGATTCATTCTGTTGGATCAAGGATCTGAATCTCTTCATTCGAAAATTGAAATGGAAAAAGTTTTTCAGAACACATGACAATGAGACTTGTAGGGAACTGGGTGTATCTCTCTCAGATCTTGAGGATGTTCATACACTTAGTTCCCTTTTAGAAGAGAACTTGAGAACTCCTGGCCAGGGACCCTTTACCTCCCTCAGATTGGGTAGCAAAAAAATGCCATCGCCACAAGATACTCAGGTACTTGATGTTTTTTACAAATTAGTCACTAAACAGTTGGAAGCCATTCCTCCTACTAACTCTCATACTACAAAAAATCTTAATAATGCAGAATGGAAGGCTTTAAAATCACTCACTGAAGATGCAACAATTTTTTGCAAATCTTCAGATAAAGGGGGTAATGTGGTCCTTATGGATCACTCTATGTATCAGACTATGTGTTATGATCTTCTAAATAACAGGACCTGTTATGGGATACTACCTAGTAATCCTACGTAGACCTTTGCCATGTGTCTGGAAACTATATTATTTGAAGATAAGGTCATATCCGCGGATGAACTGAGATTCATGATCCCAAACAACCCACAAGTTCCAACGTTTTACGCCTTACCCAAAATACACAAGGGGTATCCTCCCTTGAGAGGCCGTCCTATTGTCTCGGGTGTCGGTTCCATCACACATAATAGCAGTATTTATATTGATAGAATACTTAATCCCTTTGCTGTTTCTTTACCATCATACAAACCGGATTCCAAAAAAGTTGGGACACTATACAAATCGTGAATAAAAACTGAATGCAATGATGTGGAGGTGCCTACTTCTAATATTTTATTCAGAATAGAACATAAATCACGGAACAAAAGTTTAAACTGAGAAAATGTACCATTTTAAGGGAAAAATATGTTGAATCAGAATTTCATGGTGTCAACAAATCCCAAAAAAGTTGGGACAAGGCCATTTTCACCACTGTGTGGCATCTCCCCTTCTTCTTACAACACTCAACAGACGTCTGGGGACCGAGGAGACCAGTTTCTCAAGTTTAGAAATAGGAATGCTCTCCCATTCTTGTCTAATACAGGCCTCTAACTGTTCAATTGTCTCGGGCCTTCTTTGTTGCACCTTCCCCTTTATGATGCGCCAAATGTTCTCTATAGGTGAAAGATCTGGACTGCAGACTGGCCATTTCAGTACCTGGATCCTTCTCCTACGCAGCCATGATGTTGTGATTGATGCAGAATGTGGTCTGGCATTATCTTGTTGAAAAATGCAGGGTCTTCCCTGAAAGAGATGACGTCTGGATGGGAGCATATGTTGTTCTAGAACCTGAATATATTTTTATGCATTGATGGTGCCTTTCCAGACATGCAAGCTGCCCATGCCACACGCACTCATGCAACCCCATATCATCAGAGATGCAGGCTTCTGAACTGAGCGTTGATAACAACTTGGGTTGTCCTTGTCCTCTTTGGTCCGGATGACATGGCGTCCCAGATTTCCAAAAAGAACTTTGAATCGTGACTCGTCTGACCACAGAACAGTCTTCCATTTTGCCACACTCCATTTTAAATGATCCCTGGCCCAGTGAAAACGCCTGAGCTTGTGGATCTTGCTTAGAAATGGCTTCTTCTTTGCACTGTAGAGTTTCAGCTGGCAATGGTGGATGGCACAGTGGATTTTGTTCACTGACAATGGTTTCTGGAAGTATTCCTGAGCCCATTCTGTGATTTCCTTTACAGTAGCATTCCTGTTTGTGGTGCAGTGTCGTTTAAGGGCCCGGAGATCACGAGCATCCAGTATGGTTTTACAGCCTTGACCCTTACGCACAGAGATTGTTCCAGATTCTCGGAATCTTCGGATGATGTTATGCACAGTTGATGATGATAGATGCAAAGTCTTTGCAATTTTTCGCTGGGTAACACCTTTCTGATATTGCTCCACTATCTTTCTGCGCAACATTGTGGGAATTGGTGATCCTCTACCCATCTTGGCTTCTGAGAGACACTGCCACTCTGAGAAGCTCTTTTTATACCCAATCATGTTGCCAATTGACCTAATTAGTGTTAATTGGTCTTCCAGCTCTTCGTTATGCTCAAATTTACTTTTTCCAGCCTCTTATTGCTACTTGTCCCAACTTTTTTGGGATTTGTTGACACCGTGAAAATTGGAATCAACGTATTTTTCCTTTAAAATGATACATTTACTCGGATTAAACGTTTGATCTGTCATCTACGTTCTATTACAAATAAAATATTGACATTTGCCATCTCCACATCATTGCATTCAGTTTTTATTCACAATTTGTTTAGTGTCCCAACTTTTTTGGAATCCGGTTTGTAAATACGTGACACCACAGATTTATTGAAAAAAAAATCGAGAATATTGAGGTTGATGACACTATTTTATTAGCATCGATTGATGTTGAAGCCCTTTATACTAGCATTCCACATAAATCTGGTTTGAAGGCCACACAATATTTTCTTAATACAAGGGGTGTTCAATATAGAGCACATAACCAATATGTACTGGAAATTCTTGAATTTTGTTCGACGGCCGTTTCTTCCACCAGCTCAGGGGGACCGCAATGGGTAGCCCTTGTGCGCCCAGTTATGCAAATCTCTTCCTGGGCTGGTGGGAAGACACAATTATTTTAATGAACCGTGTGAATGATGGACTTCCCATATCTTCTTTTGGGAGCGATACATCAATGACATTTTGATCTTAAATAAAAAGGTAGTGGGTGAGCACTCAAGCACTTGGACTTGATAAAATTTAATTAAATCAATTTATTAATACATGTACTAGTCATAAAACCATTTAAGATAGATATAAAACATAACATGAATTATAATCACCAATGGGAATGCATATGTTGAGTTTCCACACTTAAAATGAAGTATTGAAATTGTCCAAGCAGTGTGGACTGCCACAGCAAGTAACTGAGCACAAATCCACTGTCACAGTGTCGATTCCAAAAATGTCAATCCTCAAATATGATTGTCAATCTTTATCCCATATATGGGACACATCAAGCACAAATAAATAGCCAAGATATGATTAAGATAGTATATCTCCTCCACAGGGCTGTCGGTGCAGTAGGATTAAACACAAGCTTAATGGCTATAGGTATTGATCATACCGTACGATGAAAGTCAATCCTTTGGGGAGGAATGGTATCTTACCTTCCTTCTTATTCACACAAACGGCTGACGGTGCAAGTTAGTCGTGGACTCGGTCGCAAGCGGTGCCGGTTAATGCCGGCGTCACGCTCCACACTGTTCACGCTGCTAGTCCCGAACTAACGCGGGAGTTGGAGCGGGACTTGATGCGTCCGTGTGTAATAATCCTCCGGCTGGAACAAAGAAGTTACCTCTTCGGTCTGTGTTTATTTGTTCCTGTAAGGTTGACTGCGGCTGCAGTTGGAAGTAGCGTGGCCACGCTAAAGATCACGGAGGTGCTGCTCACAGGTGTCCGGCCCAGACGCGTTTCGGGAATTAGCCTTCCCTTCCTCAGTGGTGCCTTGACACCACTGAGGAAGGGAAGGCTAATTCCCGAAACGCGTCTGGGCCGGACACCTGTGAGCAGCACCTCCGTGATCTTTAGCGTGGCCACGCTACTTCCAACTGCAGCCGCAGTCAACCTTACAGGAACAAATAAACACAGACCGAAGAGGTAACTTCTTTGTTCCAGCCGGAGGATTATTACACACGGACGCATCAAGTCCCGCTCCAACTCCCGCGTTAGTTCGGGACTAGCAGCGTGAACAGTGTGGAGCGTGACGCCGGCATTAACCGGCACCGCTTGCGACCGAGTCCACGACTAACTTGCACCGTCAGCCGTTTGTGTGAATAAGAAGGAAGGTAAGATACCATTCCTCCCCAAAGGATTGACTTTCATCGTACGGTATGATCAATACCTATAGCCATTAAGCTTGTGTTTAATCCTACTGCACCGACAGCCCTGTGGAGGAGATATACTATCTTAATCATATCTTGGCTATTTATTTGTGCTTGATGTGTCCCATATATGGGATAAAGATTGACAATCATATTTGAGGATTGACATTTTTGGAATCGACACTGTGACAGTGGATTTGTGCTCAGTTACTTGCTGTGGCAGTCCACACTGCTTGGACAATTTCAATACTTCATTTTAAGTGTGGAAACTCAACATATGCATTCCCATTGGTGATTATAATTCATGTTATGTTTTATATCTATCTTAAATGGTTTTATGACTAGTACATGTATTAATAAATTGATTTAATTAAATTTTATCAAGTCCAAGTGCTTGAGTGCTCACCCACTACCTTTTTATTTATTAACCATACAATTAGAGGGTGGGTGTCCCTCTATTTTGGGTTGGCAGCACCTGACTCCATAATCCGCTTGAAGTGAGCCACCATATTGTATTAATACATTTTGATCTTGTGGGATGGTTCTGCTGAATTGCTCAAGGCTTTTATTCAGCAACTTTTTTTTTTTTTAAAGAAATTCTTTATTATTTTTCTGAACCAAAATGTGAATTCAGTTACATATGATATATATTTATTCAGCAACTTAATATCAATGACATTGGCCTTAGGTTCACCCACAAGATCAATAATCGATGTATCGCCTTCATTGACATTCTCATCACTAAGAAAAATGGAGAATTATGTACCGAGACTTATCGGAAACCGACATCCACCAACAGCCTGTTAAGGTGGGATAGCTATCATCCCTCGAGTTTGAAAAAAGGCATACCGAAGGGACAATACCTTCGTATACAAAGGAATTGTTCTTCTCTGCAAGCAGGGGACCTTCGGACTCGTTTTTCCCAACGTGGTTATCCATCAGAAACTCTCAGGGATGCTTTCAAACATTCATTGGACAGAGATAGACGCACCCTGTTGCACAACACCCCTATTTTAAAACATGAGAATGAGAACTTACGTATTATCGGTACATTTGATGAGCAAAACTTTCGGGTGCAGGGCATTTTGAAACAATATTGGGGGATTTTTTTACGATTGGACCCGGATATTGGGGATCTTATCCCTTCACGACCACTGATTACATACAGGAGAGGGAGATCTATTGGTGACCGTCTTATGCACAGCCACTATGTGAGACCACGCCCAAGTGGAACCTGGCTGGACCGCAAACCCCTTGGTACCTTTAAATGTGGTAATGGATGCATTTGCTGTCCTTTTATCCACAAATCGTCTACTTTTTGCAGTGTCTCTACTAATAAAATCTACCAAATTAGGGACTTTGCACATGTACCCTGTCCCCTCAACTATGTTGGGAAAACCAAAAGGGAACTACGACGAAGGGCGGGCGACAATTTGAGTGATATCAATCATAAACGGGATAAACCCATTGCTCGACATGTTACTGAATTCCATCAGGGAGACCCTAGAGCTATTGTTTTTCAAGTCATTGAGGTTGTTCGTAAATCCGCCCGTGACGGTGACTGGGACAAACTAATTCTACGTAAAGAGGCTCAATGGATCCACCGTCTCAAGACGGTGTCTCCCTCTGGCCTAAATGAACAGATATCTTTTGCCTGCTTTCTCTGAGAACACACCCTTGCGTAACTACTTAAGTGTTTAATTTATCCTGCTTCTTATATTTATCTACGCATATTTATCTGCCTTATTCATCAGACCAAAATAGGTCCTGTGTAGAGTTGAGCGAACACCTGGATGTTCGGGTTCGACGAGTTCGGCCGAACTTTCGAAAAATGTTCGGGTTCGGGATCCGAACTCGACCCGAACTTCATCCCGAACCCGAACCCCATAGAAGTCAATGGGGACCCGAACTTTTGGGCACTAAAAAGGCTGTAAAACACACCCGGAAAGGGCTAGAGGGCTGCAAAAGGCAGCAAAATGTAGTTAAATCCCCTGCAAACAAATGTAGATAGGGAAATGATGAGTTAACATAAAATAAATAAAAATTAAACAATATTAATTGGAGTGAGGTCCCATAGCACAGAATCAGGCTTCAAGTCACCCACCAATGGAGAAGGTCACTTACTATTATTTTGACCACAGCACCCAGACAAAGGAGAGAGGTCCCACAGCAGAGAACCAGGCATCATATCACCCACCACAGGAGTAGGCCACCATTTAGTTACTTTGACCCCTACACCCAGACGGAGGAGAGAGGTTACACAGCAGAGAATCAGGCATTTAGATCACCCACCACAGGAGTAGGCCACCATTGAATCAGACCCCGGCAACCATGTCAGATGGCACAAGCATAAGCTTTATATCAATCAGCACAGGAGAAGGCGACTTTGACAGACTTTGACCCCTACACCCGGACGGAGGAGAGAGGTTTCAAAGCAGAGAATCAGGCATTTAGATCACCCACCACAGGAGTAGGCCCCAATTTAATGGGACCCCGGCAACCATGTCAGATGGCACAACCATCAGCTTCATATCAATCAGCACAGGAGAAGGCGACTTTGAAAGACTTTGACCCCTACACCCAGACGGAGGAGAGAGGTTTCACAGCAGAGAATCAGGCATTTAGATCACCCACCATAGGAGTAGGCCCCCATTGAATCAGACCCTGGCAACCATGTCAGATGGCACAACCATCAGCTTTATATCAATCAGCACAGGAGAAGGCGACTTTGAAAGACTTTGACCCCTACACCCAGATGGAGGAGAGAGGTTTCACAGCAGAGAATCAGGCATCATATCAACCACCACAGGAGAAGCCACCATTTAGTTACTTTGACCCCTGCACCCAGGAAGAGGAGAGAGGCACCACAGCACATATTCTGGCATCATATCAGCCACCACAGGAGAAGCCACCATTGAGTTACTTTGACCCCCGCACCCAGGAAGAGGAGAGAGGCACCACAGCACATATTCTGGCATCATATCAGCCACCACAGGAGAAGCCACCATTGAGTTACTTTGACCCCCGCACCCAGGAAGAGGAGAGAGGCACCACAGCACATATTCTGGCATCATATCAGCCACCACAGGAGAAGCCACCATTGAGTTACTTTGACCCCTGCACCCAGGAAGAGGAGAGAGGCCCCACAGCACATATTCTGGCATCATATCAGCCACCACAGGAGAAGCCACCATTTAGTTACTTTGACCCCTTCACCCAAACAGAGGAGAGAGGTTCCACATCAGAGAATCAGGCATCATATCAACCACCACAGGAGTAGGCCACAATTTAATGGGACCCCGGCAACCATGTCAGATGGCACAACCATCAGCTTCATATCAATCAGCACAGGAGAAGGCGACTTTGAAAGACTTTGACCCCTACACCCAGACAGAGGAGAGAGGTTTCACAGCAGAGAATCAGGCATTTAGATCACCCACCACAGGAGTAGGCCCCCATTGAATCAGACCCTGGCAACCATGTCAGATGGCACAACCATCAGCTTTATATCAATCAGCACAGGAGAAGCCACCATTGAGTTACTTTGACCCCTGCACCCAGGAAGAGGAGAGAGGCCCCACAGCACATATTCTGGCATCATATCAGCCACCACAGGAGAAGCCACCATTGAGTTACTTTGACCCCCGCACCCAGGAAGAGGAGAGAGGCACCACAGCACATATTCTGGCATCATATCAGCCACCACAGGAGAAGCCACCATTGAGTTACTTTGACCCCTGCACCCAGGAAGAGGAGAGAGGCCCCACAGCACATATTCTGGCATCATACTAACCACCACAGGAGAAGCCACCATTGAGTTACTTTGACCCCTGCACCCAGGAAGAGGAGAGAGGCCCCACAGCACATATTCTGGCATCATATCAGCCACCACAGGAGAAGCCACCATTGAGTTACTTTGACCCCCGCACCCAGGAAGAGGAGAGAGGCACCACAGCACATATTCTGGCATCATATCAGCCACCACAGGAGAAGCCACCATTGAGTTACTTTGACCCCCGCACCCAGGAAGAGGAGAGAGGCACCACAGCACATATTCAGGCATCATATCACACACCACAGGAGAAGGCCTCTTTCAGTGATTTAGGCCTTTGGACCCAGACAGAGGAGAGAGGCACCACAGCACATATTCTGGCATCATATCAGCCACCACAGGAGAAGCCACCATTGAGTTACTTTGACCCCTGCACCCAGGAAGAGGAGAGAGGCCCCACAGCACATATTCTGACATCATATCAGCCACCACAGGAGAAGCCACCATTGAGTTACTTTGACCCCTGCACCCAGGAAGAGGAGAGAGGCCCCACAGCACATATTCTGGCATCATACTAACCACCACAGGAGAAGCCACCATTGAGTTACTTTGACCCCTGCACCCAGGAAGAGGAGAGAGGCCCCACAGCACATATTCTGGCATCATATCAGCCACCACAGGAGAAGCCACCATTGAGTTACTTTGACCCCCGCACCCAGGAAGAGGAGAGAGGCACCACAGCACATATTCTGGCATCATATCAGCCACCACAGGAGAAGCCACCATTGAGTTACTTTGACCCCTGCACCCAGGAAGAGGAGAGAGGCCCCACAGCACATATTCTGGCATCATACTAACCACCACAGGAGAAGCCACCATTGAGTTACTTTGACCCCTGCACCCAGGAAGAGGAGAGAGGCCCCACAGCACATATTCTGGCATCATATCAGCCACCACAGGAGAAGCCACCATTGAGTTACTTTGACCCCCGCACCCAGGAAGAGGAGAGAGGCACCACAGCACATATTCTGGCATCATATCAGCCACCACAGGAGAAGCCACCATTGAGTTACTTTGACCCCCGCACCCAGGAAGAGGAGAGAGGCACCACAGCACATATTCAGGCATCATATCACACACCACAGGAGAAGGCCTCTTTCAGTGATTTAGGCTTTTGGACCCAGACAGAGGAGAGAGGCACCACAGCACATATTCTGGCATCATATCAGCCACCACAGGAGAAGCCACCATTGAGTTACTTTGACCCCTGCACCCAGGAAGAGGAGAGAGGCACCACAGCACATATTCTGGCATCATATCAGCCACCACAGGAGAAGCCACCATTTAGTTACTTTGACCCTGCACCCAGGAAGAGGAGAGAGGCACCACAGCACATATTCTGGCATCATATCAGCCACCACAGGAGAAGCCACCATTTAGTTACTTTGACCCCTTCACCCAAACAGAGGAGAGAGGTTCCACATCAGAGAATCAGGCATCATATCAACCACCACAGGAGTAGGCCACAATTTAGTTTATTTGACCCCTGCACCCAGGAAGAGGAGAGAGGCCCCACAGCACATATTCTGGCATCATATCACACACCACAGGAGAAGGCCTCTTTCAGTGATTTAGGCCTTTGGACCCAGACAGAGGAGAGAGGTCAGAGATTAGCTTCATATCCCCCAGCACAGCAGAAGACCGCTTTATTTGACTTAGGCCTCAGCACCCAGACAGAAGACAGAGGTAGCATGGCAGAGGTTATGGCTTCATGTCACCCGTTAGTTTAACCGGCCACTTTCATCTGGTTAGGCCCCGGCGCCCAGACAGAGAAGAGTTTCATTCAACTGTGGGTTTCATAAAATTTGTATCAAATAAAGAAGTGGCCCGTAGCACAACAAGACATGTTTTAGGCAGTTAATAAGGACTACTCTGCACAAGGGAGGGACAGGTCCTGTGGGATCCATGCCTGGTTCATCTTTATGAAGGTCAGCTTGTCCACGTTGGCTGTGGACAGGCGGCTGCGCTTGTCAGTAATGACGCCCCCTGCCGTGCTGAATACGCGTTCAGATAAAACGCTGGCCGCCGGGCAGGAAAGCACCTCCAAGGCATAACATGCTAACTCTGGCCACGTGGACAATTTCGAAACCCAGTAGTTTAATGGGGCCGAACCATCCGTCAGGATGTGGAGGGGTGTGCAGACATACTGTTCAACCATGTTAGTGAAATGCTGCCTCCTGCTAACACGTTCCGTATCAGGTGTCGGTGCAGATAGCTGTGGCGTGGAGACAAAACTTTTCCACATTTCTGCCATGCTAACCCTGCCCTCAGATGAGCTGGCCGTGGCACAGCTGCGTTGGCGACCTCTTGCCACTCCTCTGCCTTCACCTTCCACCTGTTCCCCTGTGACATGTGGGAATGCTCTCAAGAGCGCCTCTATCAGCGTGCGCTTGTACTCGCGCATCTTACGGTCGCGCTCCAGTTCAGGAATTAAAGTGGGCACATTGTCTTTATACCGGGGATCCAGCAGGGTGGCCACCCAGTAGTCTGCACACGTTAAAACGTGGGCAACTCTGCTGTCGTTGCGCAGGCATTGGAGCATATATTCGCTCATGTGGGCCAGGCTACCCATGGGTAAGGACAAGCTGTCCTCTGTGGGAGGCGTATCGTCATCGTCCACCGTATCCCCCCAGCCACGCACCAGTGATGGGCCTGGGCTGCCACCCCGCTGTGAACTTGCGTCATCCTCGTCCCCCTCCACCTCCTCCTCCTCATCCTCCTCGTCCTCCAGTACAGTGCCTTGGCTGGCGACTTGTGAACCTGTCCTCTGCTGCTTAAATAAACCTCCCTCTGAGCCACTTCGAACAGACTTGCCCGAAAGTGTTAGAAACGAGCCCTCATCCTCCTCCTCCTCCTCCACCTGGGCCACCTCCTCTAACATCATTGCCCTAAGTGTTTTCTCAAGGAGACATAGAAGTGGTATTGTAACGCTGATAACAGTGTCATCGCCACTGGCCATGTTGGTGGAGTACTCGAAACAGCGCAGCAGGGCACACAGGTCTCGCATGGAGGCCCAATCATTGGTGGTGAAGTGGTGCTGTTCGGCAGTACGACTGACGCGAGCGTGCTGCAGCTGAAACTCCACTATGGCCTGCTGCTGCTCGCACAGTCTCTCCAGCATGTGCAAGGTGGAGTTCCACCGGGTGGGCACGTCGCATATGAGGCGGTGAGCGGGAAGGCCGAAGTTCCGCTGTAGCGCAGACAGGCGAGCAGCGGCAGGATGTGAACGGCGGAAGCGCGCACAGACGGCCCGCACTTTATGCAGCAGCTCTGACATGTTGGGGTAGTGGTGAATGAACCTCTGCACCACCAAGTTCAGCACATGCGCCAGGCAAGGGATGTGCGTCAAACCGGCTAGTCCCAGAGCTGCCACGAGATTTCGCCCATTATCGCATACCACCAGGCCTGGCTTGAGGCCCACCGGCAGAAACCACTCGTCGGTCTGTTGTTCAATACCCCGCCACAACTCCTTTGCGCTGTGGGGCCTGTCCCCCAAACATATGAGTTTCAGAATGGCCTGCTGACGTTTACCCCGGGCTGTGCTGAAGTTGGTGGTGAAGGTGTGTGGCTGACCGGATGAGCTGGTGGAAGCAGTGGAGGAGGAAGCCGAGTAGGAGGAGGAGGCTACAGGAGGCGGAGAATGATGCCCTGCGATCCTAGGGGGCGGAAGGACGTGCGCCAAGGAACTGTCCGCCGGGGGCCCAGCCGCCACTACATTCATCCAGTGTGCAGTTAGTGAGATATAGCGTCCCTGGCCGTGCTTACTGGTCCACGTATCTGTGGTTAGGTGGACCTTGCCACAAATGGCGTTGCGCAGTGCACACTTGATTTTATCGGACACTTGCATGTGCAGGGAAGGCACGGCTGTCTTGGAGAAGTAGTGGCGGCTGGGAACCACATACTGCGGGACAGCCATGGCCATCAGCTGTTTGAAGCTGTCTGTGTCCACCAGCCGGAATGACAGCATTTCAAAGGCCAGCAGTTTAGAAATGCTGGCGTTCAGGCCAAGGGCTCGAGGGTGACTCGGGGGGAATTTGCGCTTCCTCTCTAAGGTTTGAGATATTGAGAGCTGAACGCTGCTGTGTGATATAGTGGAGATGCTAGTTGACGGTGGCGGTGGTGGTGGTGTCGGTGGCACATCCTCTGTTTGCTGCTCGGCAGGTGGCAACATTCCTCTCGAGGCGGAAGCCGAGGCAGCAGCGGTAGAGGGAGCAGGGGGAGCCTCAGCGAGTGCCTGGTTTTTAAGGTGTGTACCCCACTGCAGTTCATGCTTTGCATGTAGATGCCTGGTCATGCAGGTTGTGCTGAGGTTCAGAACGTTAATGCCTCGCCTCAGGCTCTGATGGCAGAGCGTGCAAGTCACTCGGGTCTTGTCGGTAGGACATTGTTTAAAGAAGTGCCATGCCAGGGAACTCTTTGAAGCTGCCTTTGTGGGGCTGGGTCCCTGTTGGCGATGTCCAGTAGCAGGCGAACTCTGGGGGCGGCGGCTCGTCTGCTTTGGCCCCCTGCTCCCTCTTTGGCTTCGCTGTTGTCTCGGTCTCACCACTACCTCTTCCTCTGAACTGTGAAAGTCATCGCCACGACCTTCAGTCCATGTGGGGTCTAAGACCTCATCGTCCTCTGCATCGTCTTCCACCCAGTCTCCCTCCCTGACCTCCTCCTGTTCAGTCTGCACACTGAAAAAAGACGCGGCAGTGGGCACCTGTGTTTCGTCATCATCAGAGAGTCGGTGACTCTGCTGTGGTGGTATTCCCATGTCCTCTTCATCTGGAGACATAAGTGGTTGTGCGTCAGTGCATGGTATGTCTTCCTCCACTGGGGAAGGGCTAGGTGGACGCCCCTGGGAAACCCTGGAAGCAGAGTCTTCAAACAGAAGAAGAGACTGCTGCATAACTTGTGGCTCAGACCGTTTCCCTGATATGCTTGGGGGTGATGTGACAGACTGATGGGCTTGGTTTTCAGGTGCCACCTGTGCGCTTTCCGCAGAAGACTGGGTGGAAGACCATGTGGTGAACGTGCTGGAAGCACTGTCGGCCACCCAATCGATTAATGCCTGTACCTGCTCAGGCCTTACCATCCTAAGAGCGGCATTGGGCCCCACGAGATATTGCGGTACATTCTGCCGGCTAGTTGAGGGAGTTCGTTCCCTACTGTGTGCTCCTGGGGCCGAACGGCCACGTCCTCTACCAGCAACAGAGGCTCCACGGACACCACCACGACCGCGTCCTCGTCCCTTAATAGTATTTTTCTTCATTGTTGCGATTCAACTCGCACCACAATGAAATATATTATTTTTTATAAGCAAAATCCCCTCACTGGAATACTTTCAGTCTTTTGACTGTATGGATTACAGATGGAATGACTGTTATATGTGAGTACCGCTTTCTTTGACAGATTCTAGTATGGGTACATATATGTTTTCCCAACCCCAGCACATTAGTTTGCTAATTCCAGATGTATGAAACGCAGGCCTAACTGTATCTAGTATATTGAACGCCAGATAAACTAACTTGGCCTTTTTTAAATAAAAAAAATTCCCTCACTGGAATACTTTCAGTCTTTTGACTGTATGGATTACAGATGGAATGACTGTTATATGTGAGTACCGCTTTCTTTGACAGATTCTAGTATGGGTACATATATGTTTTCCCAACCCCAGCACATTAGTTTGCTAATTCCAGATGTATGAAACGCAGGCCTAACTGTATCTAGTATATTGAACGCCAGATAAACTAACTTGGCCTTTTTTAAATAAAAAAAAAATTCCCTCACTGGAATACTTTATGGCTTTTCACTGTATGGATTACAGATGGAATGACTGTTATATGTGAGTACCGCTTTCTTTGACAGATTCTAGTATGGGTACATATATGTTTTCCCAACCCCAGCACATTAGTTTGCTAATTCCAGATGTATGAAACGCAGGCCTAACTGTATCTAGTATATTGAACGCCAGATAAACTAACTTGGCCTTTTTTAAATAAAAAAAATCCCCTCACTGGAATACTTTCAGTCTTTTGACTGTATGGATTACAGATGGAATGACTGTTATATGTGAGTACCGCTTTCTTTGACAGATTCTAGTATGGGTACATATATGTTTTCCCAACCCCAGCACATTAGTTTGCTAATTCCAGATGTATGAAACGCAGGCCTAACTGTATCTAGTATATTGAACGCCAGATAAACTAACTTGGCCTTTTTTAAATAAAAAAAAAATTCCCTCACTGGAATACTTTCAGTCTTTTGACTGTATGGATTACAGATGGAATGACTGTTATATGTGAGTACCGCTTTCTTTGACAGATTCTAGTATGGGTACATATATGTTTTCCCAACCCCAGCACATTAGTTTGCTAATTTCAGATGTATGAAACGCAGGCCTAACTGTATCTAGTATATTGAACGCCAGATAAACTAACTTGGCCTTTTTTAAATAAATAAAAAATTCCCTCACTGGAATACTTTCAGTCTTTTGACTGTATGGATTACAGATGGAATGACTGTTATATGTGAGTACCGCTTTCTTTGACAGATTCTAGTATGGGTACATATATGTTTTCCCAACCCCAGCACATTAGTTTGCTAATTCCAGATGTATGAAACGCAGGCCTAACTGTATCTAGTATATTGAACGCCAGATAAACTAACTTGGCCTTTTTTAAATAAAAAAAATTCCCTCACTGGAATACTTTCAGTCTTTTGACTGTATGGATTACAGATGGAATGACTGTTATATGTGAGTACCGCTTTCTTTGACAGATTCTAGTATGGGTACATATATGTTTTCCCAACCCCAGCACATTAGTTTGCTAATTCCAGATGTATGAAACGCAGGCCTAACTGTATCTAGTATATTGAACGCCAGATAAACTAACTTGGCCTTTTTTAAATAAAAAAAATTCCCTCACTGGAATACTTTCAGTCTTTTGACTGTATGGATTACAGATGGAATGACTGTTATATGTGAGTACCACTTTCTTTGACAGATTCTAGTATGGGTACATATATGTTTTCCCAACCCCAGCAAATTAGTTTGCTAATTCCAGATGTATGAAACGCAGGCCTAACTGTATCTAGTATATTGAACGCCAGATAAACTAACTTGGCCTTTTTTAAATAAAAAAAAAATTCCCTCACTGGAATACTTTATGGCTTTTCACTGTATGGATTACAGGTGGACTGGTATTAGTAGGGGTGACACAAGCACACCCAAGTCGCTGATGTAGGATTTCTATGGCTCAGACCACTATTACAAGTGATTAATGGACGTTGGGAGAGATTGTGCTGCAGCACTAGTCCCAAGATGGCCGCCGCCTATCAGCCCAGTAACATGTGCCACAAAATGGTCTGCACAACCTTTAAAAAAAATAGCCTTGGACTGTGCTGCTAAATCGCTATTGGTCTGAATCCCAGGTGTAGATGTCTGACTTGTTTGGAGCTTTGGAATGCACACTGTGGCAGCTTCTGCTGCAGCACTACAAGTCGCAAAATGGCGGCCGGCGGTCAGCCCAGGTACATGTGGATGGAAAAATCACTCTGGCCACTCTAAAAATAGCCAATCCCTATCAAAAAAGCAGCTCAGCTGCAGTTGTTCAGATGAATCACAGGTGGAGGAGAGAAATTTGCTTCCAGTTATTCAATTATCCCTGCCTATTCTCGCCCTAGCATCAGCTGCGTCTATCCCTGTTCTATTCACATCGGGAGTGAGCACGTCCCGACGTGCGCACAAGCTTATAAAGAGGCTGAGTCACATGCTGCACTTGGCCAATCACAGCCTTGCCAATAGTAGGCATGGCTGCGATGGCATCTTAGGGCAAGTAGTATGATGCATGTTGATTGGCTGCTTTGCAGCCTTTCAAAATGCGCCAAAATACATGCCGAACGACGAACCCGAACCCGAACTTTTACGAAAAAGTTCGGGTTCGGGTCCGTGTCACGAACACCCCAAAATTCGGTACGGACCCGAACTATGCTCGAACTGTTCGCTCAACACTAGTCCTGTGCGTTTTGTGTTATCTACGAGGATTCGTGGGTTTATGGTTATTATATCCTTGACCCCCATTTATATTATCCTCTTTCTACATACATACCCTCCGTCTTATGCCCTACTGGCTCCTATCCCAGTTTGTCCAGTCATATTTTTAATAATCTAACTAATATACGTTATATGGATATTGATCCCATACCACATGCCTCTCAGCCTCTCATGATGTTGTTTATGCTCTGCGCTGGGGACTCCAAGATGACGCTCGGTCCGGATGTCTAGAAGCTCAAGTTCTCGTGAATCTCACGAGAACTCGAGCTCCTTCTCCCTGGCTAAGAGCGGGGCGCTGTGATTGGATGCGCTCGCTGCCAGGGAGAGCATAACCGTGCCCACCAGAACTTAGAGAACAATGCCTACTATAACTTCGTCGCCTCATTTGCATATGAGGCGACGAAACTAACGGAGAGCGTAGCGGCTGAACAGGGGGTCCATTTGAAAAAAAAAAAAACTGTCTGGACATCAGTGAGAGCAGCCCCTAAGGTCGTATAAGAATTTAACACACTATTTTCTGATGAAAGGTCCTCTTTAATGAAAAAAGTAAAAAAATAAAAAAAGGTATGACTTTTGGAATGTGACAACAAAAAAAAACTGAAAAAAAACCCTTGTCTTTAAAATATCACAAAAATTACCTTTTATTCGAAACAGGATTTTATGTTAAACATTTTTTTAAATTTTTGTTTTAAATCTCTGTAGTCACTAAAAGTCATGCCGGGAGAGGTGAAGGGTCCTCTTTAAGTCCCAGAATAGCCAAGCCCTAAGGAGGTTAAATGTTCCTGGCATATCTTTTCCTTTGCTTTCATTAATTTAAAATATTTTTATTTAAGATTTGTCAACCGAGTTGATTCATGAATGGACTGTATTTATTTCCATTTTAATACTATTGTTTAAATATGTATTCAGGTCTCATATAAAGTGATGCTTTAATGACAAGGCTGTGTTTCTATTAGGGAAGCATACTGGAAAGGTCATTTTCTGGAAAATATAAAAAACTAAAGTCACATGCAATAGCACCCGCCGTGAAATGATATGACTCAATGGAGTAAACTTGTGCATTTATATGTGGCTAATAAAAGACACGGTGGGCTATTAAAGAGTACATTGCAGGCTGAACTTCAAATAACCCTATTTCCTATTTCTTTACATTTGCACAGCAACAGAACAGCACTTACCACAGTGATCTGTTACTGGGTAAAGTCAGTGTCAAACTGGTGAATGGAAGGCACAATAAGAGCAACAGTAAGGCCCACTGCATTGTATGCAACACAAAAATAGCAAGAAATGCTAAGTAAACTTTTTGGAATTTTTTTTATTTCTGCACTGATTATTAATAGAGATGAGCGAATCGAAGCTGACGAAGTAGAATTCAATCTGAATATCAGGAATTATTCGATTCACACTGAATTTCCTCATGCTTCGTGGTAACAAATTGCATTTTTTCCTAAGATGGCTGCTGCACGTGTTAGGACATGGAGCAAGGAACTCTGGGAACGATGGATCACCCACATTGCCATGCATACAGCCAATCAGCAGCCAGCCCTGTGATGTCACAGCCCTAAAAGTGCTAGGAAAGACTTGAAAACTTATATTTTGCTCAATAGAAGTTCAGGGAAAGAGCATTAGAAGTGTAGGGAAAGGATAGGGAGGAATTATTCCACGGTATTGAAGCAGAACAGGGTCAAATAGGGGAGTTTACAGCCTGGGTAATAGTAACAATCCTATTACACCTTGCTGCACTGACTGGGGATCCAAATTGCAATTCTACTGCTGCTAATTTCAGGTTTGCAATACCTCTGTAATTCCAGCAAACCGTTCTTGTTATTGGGGTCTTATTAGCCCTTGTGCGGTGCAATTATACACTGCTCAAAAAAATAAAGGGAACACTTAAACAACACAATGTAACTCCAAGTCAATCACACTTCTGTGAAATAAAACTGTCCACTTAGGAAGCAACACTGAGTGACAATCTATTTCACATGCTGTTGTGCAAATGGGATAGACAACAGGTGGAAATTATAGGCAATTAGCAAGACACCCCCAATAAAGGAATGGTTCTGCAGGTGGTGACTGCAGACCACTTCTCAGTTCCTATGCTTCCTGGCTGATGTTTTGGTCACTTTTGTCACTCTAGTGGTAGCATCAGATGGAGTCTACAACCCACACAAGTGGCTCAGGTAGTGCAGCTTATCCAGGATGGCAGATCAATGCGAGCTGTGGCAAGAAGGTTTGCTGTGTCTGTCAGCGTAGTGTCCAGAGCATGGAGGCGCTAGCAGGAGACAGGCCAGTACATCAGGAGACGTGGAGGAGGCCATAGGAGGGCAACAACCCAGCAGCAGAACCGCTACCTCCGCCTTTGTGCAAGGAGGAACAGGAGGAGCACTGCCAGAGCCCTGCAAAATGACCTCCAGCAGGCCACAAATGTGCATGTGTCTGCTCAAACGGTCAGAAACAGACTCCACGAGGGTGATATGAGGGCCCGACATCCACAGGTGGGTGTTGTGCTTACAGCCCAACACCATGCAGGACGTTTGGCATTTGCCAGAGAACACCAAGATTGGCAAATTCGCCACTGGCGCCCTGTGCTCTTCACAGATGAAAGCAGGTTCACACTGAGCACATGTGACAGACGTGACAGAGTCTTGAGACGCAGTGGAGAACGTTCTGCTGCCTGCAACATCCTCCAGCATGACCGGTTTGGCATTGGGTCAGTAATGGTGTGGGATGGCATTTTTTGGGAGGGCTGCACAGCCCTCCATGTGCTCGCCAGAGGTAGCCTGACTGCCATTAGGTACCGAGATGAGATCCTCAGACCCCTTGTGAGACCATATGCTGGTGCGGTTGGCCCTGGGTTCCTCCTAATGCAAGACAATGCTAGACCTCATGTGGCTGGAGTGTGTCAGCAGTTCCTGCAAGACGAAGGCATTGATGCTATGGACTGGCCCGCCCGTTCCCCAGACCTGAATCCAATTGAGCACATCTGGGCCATCATGTCTCGCTCTATCCACCAACGTCACGTTGCACCACAGACTGTCCAGGAGTTGGCAGATGCTTTAGTCCAGGTCTGGGAGGAGATCCCTCAGGAGACCGTCCGCCACCTCATCAAGAGCATGCACAGGCATTGTAGGGAGGTCATACAGGCACGTGGAGGCCACACACACTATTGAGCCTCATTTTGACTTGTTTTAAGGACATTACATCAAAGTTGGATCAGCCTGTAGTGTGTTTTTCCACTTTAATTTTGAGTGTGACTCCAAATCCAGACATCCATGGGTTGAAAAATTTGATTTCCATTTTTTTATTTTTGCGTGATTTTGTTGTCAGCACATTCAACTATGTAAAGAACAAAGTATTTCAGAAGAATATTTAATTAATTTAGATCTAGGATGTGTTATTTTTGTGTTCCCTTTATTTTTTTGAGCAGTGTATATGTTCTAAAGCCTTTATTTGTCGTATATTAGTGGGGGGAAAAAAAAAAGATGCTTATTAGCCATTGTGTGGTGAAGTAAGAAAATTGCAGCCCTTTTTGGTGTGTATTAGTGGCAAAAATATATATATATTATTTGCTGTTCACGGCTGCAGTTATACACTCACCTAAATAATTATTAGAAACACCTGTTCTATTTTTCATTAATGCAATTATCTAGTCAACCAATCACATGGCAGTTGCTTCAATGCATTTAGGGGTGTGGTCCTGGTCAAGACAATCTCCTGAACTCCAAACTGAATGTCAGAATGGAAAAGAAAGGTGATTTAAGCAATTTTGAGCGTGGCATGGTTGTTGGTGCCAGACGGGCCGGTCTGAGTATTTCACAATCTGCTCAGTTACTGGGATTTTCACGCACAACCATTTCTAGAGTTTACAAAGAATGGTGTGAAAAGGGAAAAACATCCAGTATGTGGCAGTCCTGTGGGCAGAGGTCAGAGGAGAATGGGCCGATTGATTCAAGCTGATAGAAGAGCAACGTTGACTGAAATAACCACTCGTTACAACCGAGGTATGCAGCAAAGCATTTGTGAAGCCACAACACGCACAACCTTGAGGCGGATGGGCTACAACAGCAGAAGACCCCACCGGGTACCACTCATCTCCACTACAAATAGGAAAAAGAGGCTACAATTTGCATGAGCTCACCAAAATTGGACTGTTGAAGACTGGAAAAATGTTGCCTGGTCTGATGAGTCTCGATTTCTGTTGAGACATTCAAAGTCCGAATTTGGCGTAAACAGAATGAAAACATGTATCCATCCTCTGATGGCTACTTCCAGCAGGATAATGCACCATGTCACTAAGCTCGAATCATTTCAAATTGGTTTCTTGAACATGACAATGAGTTCACTGTACTGAAATGGCCCCCACAGTCACCAGATCTCAACCCAATAGAGCATCTTTGAGATGTGGTGGAACTGGAGCTTCGTGCCCTGGATGTGCATCCCTCAAATCTCCATCAACTGCAAGATGCTTATCCTATCAATATGGGCCAACATTTCTAAAGAATGCTATCAGCACCTTGTTGAATCAATGCCACGTAGAATTAAGGCAGTTCTGAAGGCAAAAGGGGGTCCAACACCGTATTAGTATGGTGTTCCTAATAATTCTTTAGGTGAGTGTATGTTCTAAATTTTTTCTGGGCATGTATTAGTGGGGAAAAAAGGGGGCTTATTAGCTGTTGTGTGGGGAAGTGAGAACATTACAGCCCTTTTTGTTGTGTATTAGTGGGGGGGAAGTGGCTTATTAGCCGTTATGTGGTGAAGTGAGAAAATTACAGCCCTTTTTGGTGTGTATTAGTGGCAAATAAAACTTTATTTGCATTAAACGGCCGCAGTTATATGTTCTAAAGCCTTTTTTAGCGTGTATTAGTGAGGAAAAAGAAAAAGGGCTTATTAGCCGTTGTGTGGTGAAGTGAGAAAATTAAAACCCTTTTTGGCGTGTATTAGTGGCCAAAAAAAACTTTAAATGCTGTTCACGGCCGGAGTTATATGTCCTAAATCCTATTTTTGGCGTGTATTAGCGGGGAAAAAGAAAAAGGGCTTATTAGCCATTGCGTGGTGAAGTGAGAAAATGAAAGCCCTTTTTGGCATGTATTAATTTCCTTTTTATTTACTTATTTGATCTAACAGTATGTCAGACAGAGAAGTTCCGTCAGCAATCGATCAACGAAGCGATTGCCAAGAGACAACAGTATGTGAGCACTCATCCAACGGCGTAGAAGCTGAACGTGCTCCTGGCCAAGTTGCTGGTACTGCAGTCCTTCCCTTTCCAAGAGATGGACTCTTTCACTTGCACCTTTCAGAGAACTGATGGCTTGTGCCAAGCCGACGTGGAGAGTCCCAAGCCGTCATTTCTTTGCCAAAAAGGCAGTACCAGCCCTTCACACATATTTAGAACGGAAGGTGGGCCAGTCCTTGAGCCTGTCGGTGTCTGCCAAAATGCACGGCAGCGCCGACGTGTGGAGCTGTAACAACGGTCAAGGACAATATATGTCCTTTAAGGCCCACTGGGTAAATGTGGCTCCTGCCCAGCCAAACCAGCAACGTTGCCAGGTGACTCCGCTTCCGCCTCCACGTTATCACTCCGTTGGTCCTGCAACAATGTCCACCTCTGCCTCATCATTCTCCATCTTGTCCTCAGCCTCCACTGCAGGTATAATTCACAGTGCTCCACCAGTATACCGCATGTGCAGGGCACGGCGGTGTCACTCTGTTCTGCACCTAGTTTGCCTGAGCGAACAGAGTCACACAGGGGAGGAACTGCACCACGTCCTTCGTCAAGAAATCGAATCCTAGTGTTCTCTGTGACAACTCAAAATCGGAACCACTGTGACAACGGGAAGAACATGGTGTTGGCGCTGCGTCGAGGAGGGCTGAGCCATGCACCCTACATGGCGTACATGTTCAATCTGGTTGTCAAGCGTTTCCTGAAATCTTCCACCCATCTGCAAGACATCCTAAAAATTGTACATGCACTTCAGCCACTTGCACAGAACGGCGTCCCCCAATATAGGCTGATATGCAACGTTTCCACCTGTTGGAATTTCACCCTCCATACCATATGTTGGACCGACTGTATGAACAGGCCATAAATGATTTCTTGATGACAAAGGTGAACAGAGGTACTCCCCGGTGTAACTTTGATGTTAGCCAGTGGCAGCTCATGCCTGACACCTGCCGTTTGCTCGTGCCCTTTGAGGAGGCCACTTTATTTGTCATTCGCCAGGACTACGGGATGAACAACATCATTCCACTGATTCATATCCTGGAAAAGATGCTGATAAATCTGGCTGGTCAGGGGACTGGAGACGTGGCGCCTACATCTCATGGCCAAATGAGCCCTGTGGGGGATGAACTAAAGGAGGAGGATATTAGAGCACAAGCAATGTGTAGCGAAATGAGTGGATTTTCTACACAGGTAACAGGAGAGGAGTAGCAGGAGCAGCCGGAGGAGCAAGAGGGAGCTGAGGAAGATTATGCAATTGACCCAGGCACACCGTGGCAGTAGGCAGTGGAGATGGAGGCAGGGAGTCCCTCCGAGTCACTTACGCAAATGGCCCGATGCATGCTTACTTGCTTGCGTAGTGACAGCAGAATTGTGGGCATTCAGCAGAGGGATGACTACTGGCTCTCCACCATGTTAGACCCTCGCTACCAGTCCAAAATGGGGGCCTTTTTTACACTAGCTGAGAGGGAGGACAAACTGAACTACTATAGAGACATACTATGTAGTCAGTTGGCCGCTGCCTATCTGAGCCATCGTCCATCCTCTCCCAGGTATGACCGGGGGGCCCTCTGTGCTCACATTCCACTGCCATGTCTGCTGGGGAGGGGTGGGGTGGCAGGAGCAGTACCAGTTCCATCAGCAGCAGCCTGAGTCTTGAGTCGCTGATGAGCAGATTCCTTCACCCGCATAGTGAAGAAACTGCTCAACAGCAGCTAGACATAGAGCAGAACTTGAACCAGCAGGTGGTGGCATACTTGGAGTGCACCCTGCCAGCCATCATTGAAGATCCACTGGACTACTGGGCAGCCAAAATGGATTTGTGGCAACTGGCAGAGTTTGCCCTGGAAAAGCTGTCCTGCCCGGCCAGTAGTGTGGCATCAGAGCCGGTGTTTAGTGCGGCGGGGGCCATAGTTACCCCAAGCAGAACTCGCCTGTCCACCCAAAATGTGGAGAGACTAACCTTTGTCAAGATGAATCAGGCATGGATCAGCCAGGATTTCCACCCACCAATGCCTGATGCATCAGATTAGATAATCCGTGCTGCCTCACCTAAACCTTGACAAAAGAGACTGGTTTCTTCTGGCTACCTGCCTCAGCAACATTCTGATGCTGCCACCCACCTGATGCCATACATCTGATGTCAAGTGCTCTTTCTTACACCCACCATGGTCAGTGGGTACTGTTAGTGCCACCCACCTCCCCACTCTGTAACTGGGTCACTCTGTGGTCTCCTTATGCTGCTGCCACCTCCCTCCACATGTCACCTTGCCACTCTGTGCTCTCCTGATGCTGCTGCCACCTCCACACTATGTCACCTTTCTACTCCGTGGTCTCCTGATGCTGCTGCTACCCATATATGGTCCCATCAGAATTGGCTTATGATTTGGTAGCCCAATTTATGTGTCATCTCTGTTTTGGATCCACTCCTGTTTTTTTTTTGGGGCATTAGCAATACTGATGGATTACTGACCAAATGCTTACCAAGTAAAGGCAGATGCTCAACAGACAGGATCCATTTTTTGAGGGGGTTATTGTTCTGACGGATCAGAGGAAGGGCGAAATAATCAGTGATGTCAACACAAACTTACTGCTGACACCCTCTCCACTCTGTCAGGGGGCTCTACTTGTATAAGCATTTAATAGAACAGGTTCTGTAGACATCTATGTGGAATCAGCTGACAACGGTGTAAAAGAAGTGCGCTCTTTTACACTATAGTAGGATCTTGGGCCTCTGTAGGGTTCTTTATACCTGATGCTAACATCAACCTGTAAGGCTGAGTTCACTCTTGAGTTATTTGTTCAGTTTTGGCCCCGTAACCGCCCAAAGAAGTGAAGTGTCGAGTGATCCTAAGAGTGACGCCTGTCATCTGCATGTCATACTGACTCACAGTATTCTTTCATTATCACAGCAGACTCACTATGTGAGTTGCTGCAAGGCACAGTGTTCTACACCACTATACAGGCTCTCTACAGCCAGGAAATAGCAGTTTTTTAACGCGATTCACCACAAAAGAATTCAGATCGAATCAAATCTTTTCGGAAAATTTGGCGAACCGACCAAATCGATTTTTTGAGAAATTCGCTCATCTCTAATTATTAACTGACAAAAGTTGCCTGTTATCTAAGCCACAATTATAGACAAACACGATCTAACTACAGTATGCTAAAAATACATAAACAGCTGTAGTGTTCATGACATTTATTGAGCACATTTAGTGAACATCCACAGTCCTGAAAGAAGAAAAAAATTAACCCTTTAACCTGTAGCTATCCCTTTAGCAGCAGTCACCTCCTCTAAGCATTTCCTGTAGCTACAAATAAGATTAGCACAAGGTTAAGGAGGAATTTTGAAGCATTTCTCCCTGCAAATGTATTTTAGTTCATTAGTATTTCTAGGATGCCTTGAATGCACAGGTACCTTCTGGTCATGTCAGAGCATCTGGGTAGGGTTAAGGTAGGACTATGATTTGGTCATTAAGAAACACAAATCTTCTTCAACTTATTTTTATTTATCTGTGTAAGGCTACTTTTACACTAGCGTTAATATTTTCCGGTATTGAGACCTGTCATAGGGTCTCAATGCCGGAAAAAAAACGCTTCAGTTTTGTCCCCATTCATTGTCAATGGTGACAAAACGTAACTAAACAGAGTGGAATGCTTAAAAATGCATTCTGTTTCATTCTCATACTAGAGAGCAAACCGCAGCATGCTGAAGTTTGTTTTTTATCCTGGTATGCGGAACAAAACAGATCCGTCCTGGCACACAATGCAAGTCAATGGGGACGGATCAGTTTTCTCTGACACAATAGAAAATGTATCCGTCACCCATTGACTTTTAATGGTGTTCATGATGGATCCGTCTTGGGTATGTTAAAGATAATACAACCGGATCCGTTCATAACGGATGCAGATGGATGTATTATCAGTAACTTAAGCATTTTTTCTGAACCCTGCTCGATCCAGCAAAAATGCTAGTGTGAAAGTAGCCTACTTTTGGTCATTATGCTGTTGCATCATACATCTCTTTATCTTAAGGTTATTGAATGCTACCTGTTACATCAGGTAAGGAACAATGCAGACCTGACCTCCATCCACACCACTATCCTTACCTACTGTACTTGGACAATCCGCATTAAACAGCAGCCCACAACTGGCCGACTGTCCCTGTCCTGACTAAGTGTACAGAACTTACTTAACCACTTGCCGCCGTGCTAACGTCGAAAGGCGTCATTGCGGCGGCTCCCCCAGGCTACGCCAACGCCGATTGGCGTCATCTCGCGTGAGCCGAGATTTCCTGTGAACGCGCGCACACAGGCGCGCGCGCTCACAGGAACGGAAGGTAAGAGAGTTGATCTCCAGCCTGCCAGCGGCGATCGTTCGCTGGCAGGCTGGAGATGTGTTTTTTTTAACCCCTAACAGGTATATTAGACGCTGTTTTGATAACAGCGTCTAATATACCTGCTACCTGGTCCTCTGGTGGTCCCCTTTGTTTGGATCGACCACCAGAGGACACAGGTAGCTCAGTAAAGTAGCACCAAGCACCACTACACTACACCCCCCCCCCCCCGTCACTTATTAACCCCTTATTAGCCCCTGATCACCCCATATAGACTCCCTGATCACCCCCCTGTCATTGATCACACCCCTGTAAAGCTCTATTCAGATGTCCGCATGATTTTTACGGATCCACTGATAGATGGATCGGATCCGCAAAACGCATACGGACGTCTGAATGGAGCCTTACAGGGGCGTGATCAATGACTGTGGTGATCACCCCATATAGACTCCCTGATCACCCCCCGTCATTGATTACCCCCCTGTCATTGATCAACCCCCTGTAAAGCTCCATTCAGATGTCCGCATGATTTTTACGGATCCACTGATAGATGGATCGGATCCGCAAAACGCATACGGACGTCTGAATGGAGCCTTATAGGGGGGTGATCAATGACTGTGGTGATCACCCCATATAGACTCCCTGATCACCCCCCTGTCATTGATTACCCCCCTGTCATTGATCAACCCCCTGTAAAGCTCCATTCAGATGTCCGCATGATTTTTACGGATCCACTGATAGATGGATCGGATCCGCAAAACGCATACGGACGTCTGAATGGAGCCTTACAGGGGCGTGATCAATGACTGTGGTGATCACCCCATATAGACTCCCTGATCACCCCCCTGTCATTGATTACACCCCTGTCATTGATCACCCCCCTGTAAAGCTCCATTCAGATGTCCGCATGATTTTTACGGATCCACTGATAGATGGATCGGATCCGCAAAACGCATACGGACGTCTGAATGGAGCCTTACAGGGGCGTGATCAATGACTGTGGCGATCACCCCATATAGACTCCCTGATCACCCCCCTGTCATTGATTACCCCCCTGTCATTGATCAACCCCCTGTAAAGCTCCATTCAGATGTCCGCATGATTTTTACGGATCCACTGATAGATGGATCGGATCCGCAAAATGCATACGTCGTCTGAATGGAGCCTTACAGGGGCGTGATCATTGATTGTGGTGATCACCCCATATAGACTCCCTGATCACCCCCCTGTCATTGATTCCACCCCTGTCATTGATCACCCCCCTGTAAAGCTCCATTCAGATGTCCGCATGATTTTTACGGATCCACTGATAGATGGATCGGATCCGCAAAACGCATACGGACGTCTGAATGGAGCCTTACAGGGGCGTGATCAATGACTGTGGTGATCACCCCATATAGACTCCCTGATCACCCCCCTGTCATTGATTACCCCCCTGTCATTGATCACCCCCCTGTAAAGCTCCATTCAGATGTCCGCATGATTTTTACGGATCCACTGATAGATGGATCGGATCCGCAAAACGCATACGGACGTCTGAATGGAGCCTTACAGGGGCGTGATCAATGACTGTGGTGATCACCCCATATAGACTCCCTGATCACCCCCCTGTCATTGATTACCCCCCTGTCATTGATCACCCCCCTGTAAAGCTCCATTCAGATGTCCGCATGATTTTTACGGATCCACTGATAGATGGATCGGATCCGCAAAACACATACAGGCGTCTCCCTGGAGCCTTCCAGGGGGGGTTATCACCCCATATAGACTCCCTGATCACCCCCCCTGTCATTGATCACCCCCCCCCCCCTGTCATTGATCACCCCCCCGTCAGGCTGCATTCAGATGTCCGTATGATTTTTACGGATCCACGGATACATAGATCGGATCCGCAAAACACATACGGACATCTGAATGGAGCCTTACAGGGGGGTGATCAATGACAGAGGGGTGATCACCCCATATAGACTCTCTGATCACCCCCCTGTCATTGATCACCCCCCTGTAAGGCTCCATTCAGACATTTTTTTGGCCCAAGTTAGCCGAATTTTTTTTTTTTTTCTTACAAAGTCTCATATTCCACTAACTTGTGTCAAAAAATAAAATCTCACATGAACTCACCATACCCCTCACGGAATCCAAATGCGTAAAATTTTTTAGACATTTATATTCCAGACTTCTTCTCACGCTTTAGGGCCCCTAGAATGCCAGGGCAGTATAAATACCCCACATGTGACCCCATTTCGGAAAGAAGACACCCCAAGGTATTCAGTGAGGGGCATATTGAGTCCATGAAAGATTGAAATTTTTGTCCCAAGTTAGCGGAAAGGGAGACTTTGTGAGAAAAAAAAAAAAAATATCAATTTCCGCTAACTTGTGCCAAAAAAAAAAAATTTCTATGAACTCGCCATGCCCCTCATTGAATACCTTGGGGTGTCTTCTTTCCAAAATGGGGTCACATGTGGGGTATTTATACTGCCCTGGCATTCTAGGGGCCCCAAAGCGTGAGAAGAAGTCTGGTATCCAAATGTCTAAAAATGCCCTCCTAAAAGGATTTTGGGCACCTTTGCGCATCTAGGCTGCAAAAAAGTGTTACACATCTGGTATCGCCGTACTCAGGAGAAGTTGGGGAATGTGTTTTGGGGTGTCATTTTACATATACCCATGCTGGGTGAGAGAAATATCTTGGTCAAATGCCAACTTTGTATAAAAAAAATGGGAAAAGTTGTCTTTTGCCAAGATATTTCTCTCACCCAGCATGGGTATATGTAAAATGACACCCCAAAACACATTGCCCAACTTCTCCTGAATACGGCGATACCACATGTGTGACACTTTTTTGCAGCCTAGGTGGGCAAAGGGGCCCACATTCCAAAGAGCACCTTTAGGATTTCACAGGTCATTTACCTACTTACCACACATTAGGACCCCTGGAAAATGCCAGGGCAGTATAACTACCCCACAAGTGACCCCATTTTGGAATGAAGACACCCCAAGGTATTCCGTGAGGGGCATGGCGAGTTCCTAGAATTTTTTATTTTTTGTCACAAGTTAGTGGAAAATGATGATTTTTTTTTTTTTTTTTCTTACAAAGTCTCATATTCCACTAACTTGTGACAAAAAATAAAAACTTCCATGAACTCACTATGCCCATCAGCGAATACCTTGGGGTGTCTTCTTTCCAAAATGGGGTCACTTGTGGGGTAGTTAGACTGCCCTGGCATTCTAGGGGCCCAAATGTGTGGTAAGGAGTTTGAAATCAAATTCTGTAAAAAATGACCAGTGAAATCCGAAAGGTGCTCTTTGGAATATGGGCCCCTTTGCCCACCTAGGCTGCAAAAAAGTGTCACACATCTGGTATCTCCGTATTCAGGAGAAGTTGGGGAATGTGTTTTGGGGTGTCATTTTACATATACCCATGCTGGGTGAGAGAAATATGTTGGCAAAAGACAACTTTTACCATTTTTTTATACAAAGTTGTCTTTTGCCAAGATATTTCTCTCACCCAGCATGGGTATATGTAAAATGACACCCCAAAACACATTCCCCAACTTCTCCTGAATACGGAGATACCACATGTGTGACACTTTTTTGCAGCCTAGTTTGGAAAAGGGGCTCATATTCCAAAGAGCACCTTTCGGATTTCACTGGCCATTTTTTACAGAATTTGATTTCAAACTCCTTACCACACATTTGGGCCCCTAGAATGCCAGGGCAGTATAACTAACCCACAAGTGACCCCATTTTGGAAAGAAGACATCCCAAGGTATTCGCTGATGGGCATAGTGAGTTCATGGAAGTTTTTATTTTTTGTCACAAGTTAGTGGAATATTATGATTTTTTTTTATTTTATTTTTTTTCTTACAAAGACTCATATTCCACTAACTTGTGACAAAAAATAAAAACTTCCATGAACTCACTATGCCCATAAGTGAATACCTTGGGGTGTCTTCTTTCCAAAATGGGGTCACTTGTGGGGTAGTTATACTGCCCTGGCATTCTAGGGGCCCAAATGTGTGGTAAGGAGTTTGAAATCAAATTCTGTAAAAAATGACCAGTGAAATCCGAAAGGTGCTCTTTGGAATATGGGCCCCTTTGCCCACCTAGGCTGCAAAAAAGTGTCACACATCTGGTATCTCCGTATTCAGGAGAAGTTGGGGAATGTGTTTTGGGGTGTCATTTTACATATACCCATGCTGGGTGAGAGAAATATCTTGGCAAAAGACAACTTTTACAATTTTTTTATACAAAGTTGTCTTTTGCCAAGATATTTCTCTCACCCAGCATGGGTATATGTAAAATGACACCCCAAAACACATTCCCCAACTTCTCCTGAATACTGAGATATCACAGGTGTGACACTTTTTTGCAGCCTAGGTGGGCAAAGGGGCCCACATTCCAAAGAGCACCTTTCGGATTTCACCAGCCATTTTGTACAGAATTTGATTTCAAACTCCTTACCACACATTTGGGCCCCTAGAATGCCAGGGCAGTATAACTACCCCACAAGTGACCCCATTTTGGAAAGAAGACATCCTAAGGTATTCGCTGATGGGCATAGTGAGTTTATGGAAGTTTTTATTTTTTGTCACAAGTTAGTGGAATATGAGACTTTGTAAGAAAAATAAATAATAAAAAAAAAATCATCGTTTTCCGCTAACTTGTGACAAAAAATAAAAAGTTCTATGAACTCACTATGCCCTTCAGCGAATACCTTAGGGTGTCTACTTTCCGAAATGGGGTCATTTGTGGGGTGTTTGTACTGTCTGGCCATTGTAGAACCTCAGGAAACATGACAGGTGCTCAGAAAGTCAGAGCTCCTTCAAAAAGCGGAAATTAACATTTTTGTACCATAGTTTGTAAACGCTATAACTTTTACCCAAACCATTTTTTTTTTTACCCAAACATTTTTTTTTATCAAAGGCATGTAGAACAATAAATTTAGAGCAAAATTTATATATGGATGTCGTTTTTTTTGCAAAATTTTACAACTGAAAGTGAAAAATTTCATTTTTTTGCAAAAAAATCTTTAAATTTCGATTAATAACAAAAAAAGTAAAAATGTCAGCAGCAATGAAATACCACCAAATGAAAGCTCTATTAGTGAAAAGAAAAGGAGGTAAAATTCATTTGGGTGGTAAGTTGCATGACCGAGCAATAAACCGCTAAAGTTGTGGAGTGCCGATTTGTAAAAAAGGGCCTGGTCTTTAGGGGGGTATAAACCTGTGGTCCTTAAGTGGTTAAAGGAGTCAACTGGGGAAGTCAGACATGCCAAGTCAAAACCTGACAATACCGTCAGAACCAAAGGAGAAAAAAATGCAAACAGGGTCAAATCAAGGAGGCAATATCAGAACCAGAATCAGTAGTCAGAGAAAAAGTCACTAACAAGCAGAAGGTCAGAAGCCCATGAATACATATGAAACACAAAGAAAGAGTATGAGACAAGACCAATCAGAGGCAACTGTGGCCAGCAGTTGTCTGTTTAAATAGCCAAACGAAAGGAAGCACATGATGCAGTCACAAGCCTGAATATACCAGCGCCCCTACTCCCGGATAGGCCGATCAGCCCCAATGTCTGCTGGGCTGGTTGCCACTGTAATGGAGTGACATCCACAGCACTGTGTTTGAGAGGCCAGGCTAGCCACAGGAGCATGGACGAGTGAGTGTCTGACACTACCCTTAAATTGCCTTTAAAATGTTTTGATACACTTCAGAATTCATTGTGTCCTCAATGATTGCAAGATGTTCAGGCCCTCATGCAGCAAAACAGCGCCATACCATGATGCCCCTCTGCCATGTTTTACAGTTGGGATGAGATTTTGGTGTTGGTGTGCAATGTTTTTCTTCTCCAAACCTAGTGTTCTGTTTTTAGTCAAGAAAGTTGCACTTTTGTCTCATCTGTCCATTGAGAATTTTCTCAGAAGCATTGGGGAACAACTAGGAGGTCTCAAGCTTGACATGGTCAGCAAAGTTTTTTTTTTTTACAGCATTGGCTTTCTTCCATGAAAACCATTCTTTCCCAGTGTTCTTTTAATAATGGGCACATCAAAAGAGTTTTTTTGCAGTGTCTGTTGTAGGTCTTTTGCTGTTACTATTGGGTTCTTTCTCACTTGTTTCAGGATTGCCCATTGAGCTCTTGGAGGGACCTTAACAGGATGTTCCCTGCTAATAAAGATGGGTTTAGATGGGCTGATGGAGCGGCCAAAGCACTCCTTCCTAGTCACCTGCTTGTCCAGTGAAGGAGACTCTGGCACTTAAATGTAGTTATCTCCTTCACAATGTGAGGACGAGGAATCGCTTAAGCATTCAAGTGAATGGGGCTGCGCAAGATACAAATGTATGGCGTTGTGCTTGATAAACTGGGAGAAGGAAGTGGCACTCTCAAACAACTGATTGGCGGGGGTCACGGGGGTCCTGAGGATAGGTCATCAATATCAAAATCTCGTAAAACCCTTTTTTAAGTCAAGGGTTAACCTACTTTTTTTTTCGCTTTACTGTGGATATATGAATGGTATAACTGTTTATTAGTTTAGTTAGATTGTGCTTGTCTATAGTTGTGACAAACATATTATTAGTAATCATGCAAAAATCTAAGTAGATCTAAAGGGTTCACTTACTTTTTCTTGGAACTGTACATTAGCACTGGAAATAAAAACAGGAAACTCACAAATTTATTTTACTTTTCTAGTTGTATGATGCCAATTTCATTGCCATTTAGTTGAAAAGCATGTGAAGTTGCCATTTAAAGGGGTTGTCTGGTTTAGAAAACCCATTTTCGAATACTCTATAGAGAGGAGTTAAAGAGGTTGTCCAAGCTATTTTTATCGATGACCTATCCTCAGGATAGGTAATTAATATCAGATATCAGTCCAAGACCCGGCACTCTCGCTGATCAGCTGTTTGAAGAGAAGGTGTGCGTTGTGCCAGCGCTTCCTTCTTGTCATTGTTTACCTGCTCGCCATCGCAACCACAGTGGTGAGCAGGTGTCATTACAAACCGTCCCATTCACTTCTATGGGATGGCTTCTTGTAATTACACCTGCTCACCGCTGCGATGTCAACGGCGAGCAGGTAAATAATAAAGGAAAGGTTGCGGTGGCATGGAGCACACCTTCTCTTCCAACAGCTGATCTGCAGGATGCTGGGTGTCGGACCCCCGCCGATCTGATATTAATGACCTATCCTGAGGATAGACCACCAATAAAAATAACTTGGATAACCCCTTTAACTATTTATGAACCTTTTCTGTTAACCAGAGCGTAGAGCATCTACAAGTTGTTTCTCTGGCTATGGAGAAGCCTGCCTGCACATAAATTATACAGGCAGCCCATTCATTTGAGTGGGAACTGTATATTATAGCACAGTTCTCCTGTGGAAAACTTATAGCTGGATTCCTGTGTGGATTATAGATCATTGCTGGGAGTTACCGCAGCAGGAAAGCAAGTGATCAACTTGTTGTCATGAGACAGTACTAAGAAAAGAGATTTCCAAAGTCTTCCATTCTTAGATATATAGGGGGGCATTTACCATGGCCTTTACTCCATAATTATGATGTGGAAAAGTCACAAATGTCATTGCAAACGCTGTATTTGTGGCAACAAATCTGTTTTTATTCACGCCAGTTTTCTGGCGTAAATAAAGATAGAAACCTATGGCAGGTAGGAGGCTGCTGTAGATTTAAGTTTGTTGCACGGCCTGCTGGAGGATGAAACAAATTCATGAGAGGCCTGTGCCTCAACATAAATTTGTTGCATCCTCCAGCAGCGCAGAGGGAATCAAGACCAGAACCTAAAACGCTGATCTTGAAAAATGTCCCTCACAGTACTTATCCACACTAATGTTTTTATTTACATTTTTGGACAAATAGATTTTGATTCCATATTTACAGTTGTTTTCAAAATGATTCAACCCCCACTGAAATTGAGTGTTTTGGCCAGTTTGACATTGATTTTGATCATTTCAGTCATCTTGTTTACAATTAAATCAAAGAGGCACTTGTAAGTCAGACAAATATAACATAACATTTATAATGAAATAACCACAAATGTTTTTTCTGTGCTCACATCATTATCAGTTTTATTCAACCCCCAAGTGACATTCAATCTTAGTACTTAGTACAACATCCTTTTCCAGTTATAACAGCTTTTAAACGTGAAGCATAGCTTGACACGTAGCGATCTACGGGTATCTTCGCCCATTCTTCATGGGCAAAAGCCTCCAGTTCAGTCACATTCTTAGGCTTGCGCGCTGCAACTGCTTTCTTTAAGTCCCACCAGAGGTTCTCAATCGGATTTAAGTCTGGTGACTGCGATGGCCACTTCAAAATGTTCCAGCCTTTAATCTGCAACCATGCTCTAGTGGACTTGGAGGTATGCTTGGGATCATTGTCCTGTTGAAAGGTCCAACGTCTCCGAAGCCTCAGGTTTGTGACGGACTGCATCACATTTTCATCCAATATCTCCTGGTACTGAAGAGAATTCATGGTACCTTGCACACGCTGAAGCTTCCCTGTACCTGTAGAAGCAAAACAGCCCCAAAGCATGATTGACCCCCCACCATGCTTCACAGTAGGCAAGGTGTTCTTTTCTTCATAGGCCTTGTTCTTCCTCCTCCAAACATAGCGTTGATCCATGGGCCCAAACAGTTCTAATTTTGTTTCATCAGTCCACAGAACACTATCCCAAAACTTTTGTGGTTTGTCCACATGACTTTTGGCATACTGCAGTCGACTCTTCTTATTCTTTGGAGACAGCAAGGGGGTGCGCCTGGGAGTTCTGGCATGGAGGCCTTCATTACGCAGTGTGCGCCTTATTGTCTGAGCTAAAACTTCAGTACCCACATCTGACAAATCTTTTTTCAGTTCCTCAGCAGTCACACGGGGACTTTTCTCCACTTTGCGCTTCAGGTAGCGCACAGCAGTCAAAGTCAGCATCTTCTTTCTGCCACGACCAGGTAGCGTTTCAACAGTTCACATTGCCTTGAATTTGCGAATGATGCTTCCTATGGTGTCTCTTGGTATGTTTAACATCTTTGCAATCTTCTTATAGCCATTGCCCTTCCTGTGAAGAGAAATCACCTCTTCTCTTGTCTTCCTGGACCATTCTCTTGACTTCACCATGTTTGTAAACACACCAGTAAATGTCTAGAAGGAGCTGAGTATCACAGTCCTTTTAAATCTGCCTAATTGGTGCTTATTATGCCTGATTGCTGCTCCTTGACATCCACAGGTGTTTTCAATACCTGATCGAAAACACTTGAATGAACCTCTGTTCTTAAGAGTGGTAGTCTTTAAGGGGTTGAATAATTGTGTCAATAAAAAAATAACAAAAAAAAATTTAATACTGTATTACAAAAACAATTGATGTCATTTTAGTTGCATTTGGTTCTTTAAAAAGTCCTTGTAAGATTTCATTCTGAACACAATTACAAATGTACACTAAATTCCCTAAAACCCTTTACACATTGGGGGTTGAATAATTTGGAACACAACTGTATTTGGATAGAATTTAAAGTGATGTAAAGATCTGGTGGCAAAGTAGCAGCCCTGTCACAGGACGCTGAGGCGCTCGCTCTCCTCAGCGCCGCCATCGTCCCTTTGCTGTGCAGGAGAACGGAAGCGCACAGTGTCCTTGTCTCCTAGGTAACAGGGGGCAGGACGGACCGGCCGCGCACATCCTCAGTTTCCCCAGTAATGAGGGGGAAGTCTGAGCACCGAGCTGGACATTTGGTGCTCAGCTGTTCTCCCTGGTACGGGTCATGTGGCGCTGGCCACGTCACATGACTTTAGCCTGCCAGTATTTAACAGGCAGCCTGCTGGCCACAGGTTGCCTATTAATTAGGTATCTGGCGATTGTTTGGTTTCCTGCATACTTACCTGATCCTGTGTTCCCTGACGATTCTCTGCCTGCTCCTCCTGTACTGCGCATCTCTCCTGGTATTCTGACCCTGGCTTCCACCTGACGATTCTTTGCGGACTCCTGTTGTACTTCGTTCCTCTCCTGCTATTTGACCTCGGCTTCTCCTGACTATTCTCTGCTTATTCCTTGGTACTGCGTAGCTCTCTTGGTATTGACCCGGTCCGTTCACTATCCGTTATTTGTCTTGTCTGTCCTCCTAGCACGTATCCTAAGTTAGGGACTGCCGTCCAGTTGTCCCCTGTCATCAGGACTCGTGAGGCAAGTAGTCAGGGCCAGGGGTGAGGGTGGAGCGCAGTGGTCACTATCCTCCCCCTGTGTGTGTGTGTGTGTGTGTACGTGACCGTTACAAGCCCAGTCCATTGATGAGACAGGAGGTATCTCAGACTTCCGGTGGGCACAGCTCTACCTTAAAGGGGTTTTCCATGAATAATTTTTTAACAAGTGCCCACAGCATGGCACCTGAAACAAAAGATTCATAGTTATCTGCTCCACACTTCTCCAGTCTTCAGCGCTGCCTCCACTTGTCTCCATCTCCATCTTCTGGTCTGTGCACTCTTTACATCCGGCTGCACATGAGCATGGTCACATGCACTGCTCCAGCCAATGACTGGCTTCAGTAGTGATGTGGCCACAAGCAACACATCACCACTGAAGCCAATCATTGGCTGGAGTGCATGTGATCATGCCCATACATTCCTGGATGTAAAACAGCATAGGGACCGGAATATGGAGACAGTGGAGGCAGCGTGGAGGATTGGAGTGACAAATGGACAGGTAACTATGAATCTTCTGTTTCAGGACGCAGGCTGAGAGCAATTGATAAAAAATAATTATAACTGGAAAGTCCCTTTAATGGAGCTCAGCTACTGTATAAAGCAGCCAAGAACTGAGGAAAATAAATAGCGAGTAATTATTCCTTGTAGGTACTGACTTTCTGACTGGAGGGTGACATTAATGTTCTAGAGTTAAGAATATAAGGCTGGTTTCACATGGTCATTGCGGGAAAAGATGCGGGTGCGTTGCGGGAGATGCGCGATTTTTCAGCGCGAGTGCAAAACATTGTAATGCGTTTTGGTACCCAGACCCGAACCCGGACTTCTTCTTCAGTGAAAACTGACTTGTTTTAGTGTCAAAATCGCACCATTTTCCCTGAACGCACACCCTGAATGGATCCGGCCCCAATCCGCAACGCCCCTGTGAAAGGGGCCTTACTCATCTACGGTACTTGCTAGCTAGTCATGCAGGAGTTGGCTGGCTAAGTGTCTCACCCGATGCACCGCCTCACCAGCACATGCTTTCTCTGCCTCCATGCTACACACTGACAACAAAGTCCTGACATCAGCACTTTTGGTTTCTGCTACAACATGAACCTGTAGTGACACCAGTTAATGTTAGGCCCCTTTCACACGGGCAAGCAAGTGCGGATGCGGTGCGAATTTCACGCACGGTTGCTAGGAGAAGATCGGGATGGGGACCCGATCATTATTATTTTCCCTTATAACATGGTTATAAGGGAAAATAATAGCATTCTTAATACAGAATGCTTAGTACAATAGGGGTTAAAGAAAAATAAAAAAATAATTTAACTCACCTTAATCCACTTGTTTGTGCAGCCCGGCTTCTCTTCTGTCTTCTTCTTTGAGGAATAGGACCTTTGATGACGTCACTGCGCTCATCACATGGTCCGTCACATTATCTTTTACAGTGGTGATGGATCATGTGACGGACCATGTGATGAGCGCAGTGACGTCATTAAAGGTCCTTTTCCTGTGCACAGCAAAGATAAAGACAGAAGAGTAGCCGGGCTGCGCGATCAAGTGGATTAAGGGGAGTTATATTACGTTCACATCACGCATTGCACCCACGCGGAAAACTCGCTCTTGTGAAAGGGGCCTAACACTCGCTAATCGGTGTGCCACCTCAGGACCTAGAGAAGGTCAAGCAGGTTAGCGCCGCAGTGGAGAGGTGGAGCAGGGGTAACAGATTTGCACTTCCCAGGCCCTGAATCGTTGAGCATCATCAGAGCTGTGTCAGATCAGGAGATACAGACCAGCCAGCCTGCAGCTAGAACCACCACAATTTTGAGTGTTGCAAGGAGAGAAACTGTAGGGTGTGCAATGAGTTGCTCTGAAGGAAATACCGCAGCTGGGAGTGTATGTTCCGACTGTATGGGGGTGCAACACAATAAGAAGGTGCCATGACCTGTAAAGAAGCGTGGCCATCTTCGCCCGGTAAGAAGGCACCGGCACTCCTTTAAGCGCCACAACCTTCTCCGTGCTTAACAAGTGCAGCGCCGTACATTGTATATCGGCTGTGCTTTGTATCGTGTTCAGTCCCATTCACTTCAGTGGGGCTGATCGCCAGTGCCTTCTCAAATAGCTGATCAGCATGGTTCCCGGGTGTTGGACCCCCACCAATCAGATACCAGAGGATAGGTCATCAGTATCAAAATCCCAAAATCCCATTTAATATAAGTAGTACTAGTGGTAATATTAATAGTAGTAGCAATAGTTATAGTTAGTAGTATTTGTATGATTATTTTGTATCAGACGAATCTTATTGATAATTTACATTTTAGGCCTTATTCACATGGTCAAAACCAGGAATAGAGCCTAAACAGAGATAATGTATAATAGAAGGATTCGCTTATGTTCTGTGTTTCCAATCCGCATCTATTTTGACTCCTAATTACTGATGGAAATCCCTTAGCAAACCACTGGTGTGAAGTACTGTAGGTCTTAATAAATCACTGCATAGCACCACGGTGTACACAAAAACCCTGTAAGGAAACAAATGCACTCAACTCTTACTCCAATTTGTGAGGCATTAACACTTTTGCACCAAGTACACAACCTGTTAACCCAGTTCAATCATCTAGTTCCTACTCTCTGTGTAGTAGGTGTTTATGATACAGTGTTGTGTATTGCACTTTTATATAGTATATTTTACTCATTGTCAGTGATATGTATTAACCACCTCCGGACCGCCTAACGCAGGATCGCGTTCCGGAGGTGGCAGCCCTGCGCAGAGTCACGCATATATGCGTCATCTCGCGATGGCCGAGATTTCCTGTGAACGCGCGCACACAGGCGCGCGCGCTCACAGGAACGGAAGGTAAGAGAGTTGATCTCCAGCCTGCCAGCGGCGATCGTTCGCTGGCAGGCTAGAGATGTGTTTTTTTTAACCCCTAACAGGTATATTAGACGCTGTTTTGATAGCAGCGTCTAATATACCTGCTACCTGGTCCTCTGGTGGTCCCCTTTGTTTGGATCGATCACCAGAGGACACAGGTAGCTCAGTAAAGTAGCACCAAGCACCACTACACTACACTACACCCCCCCCCCCCCCGTCACTTATTAACCCCTTATTAGCCCCTGATCACCCCATATAGACTCCCTGATCACCCCCCTGTCATTGATTACCCCCCTGTCATTGATTACCCCCCTGTCATTGATCAACCCCCTGTAAAGCTCCATTCAGACGTCCGCATGATTTTTACGGATCCACTGATAGATGGATCGGATCCGCAAAACGCATCCGGACGTCTGAATGAAGCCTTACAGGGGCATGATCAATGACTGTGGTTATCACCCCATATAGACTCCCTGATCACCCCCCTGTCATTGATTACCCCCCTGTAAAGCTCCATTCAGATGTCCGCATGATTTTTACGGATGCACTGATAGATGGATCGGATCCGCAAAACGCATCCGGACGTCTGAATGAAGCCTTACAGGGGCATGATCAATGACTGTGGTTATCACCCCATATAGACTCCCTGATCACCCCCCTGTCATTGATTACCCCCCTGTAAAGCTCCATTCAGATGTCCGCATGATTTTTACGGATGCACTGATAGATGGATCGGATCCGCAAAACGCATCCGGACGTCTGAATGAAGCCTTACAGGGGCATGATCAATGACTGTGGTTATCACCCCATATAGACTCCCTGATCACCCCCCTGTCATTGATCACCCCCCCTGTCATTGATTACCCCCCTGTAAAGCTCCATTCAGATGTCCGCATGATTTTTACGGATGCACTGATAGATGGATCAGATCCGCAAAACGCATCCGGACGTCTGAATGAAGCCTTACAGGGGCGTGATCAATGACTGTGGTTATCACCCCATATAGACTCCCTGATCACCCCCCTGTCATTGATCACCCCCCTGTCATTGATCACCCCCCTGTCATTGATCACCCCCCTGTCATTGATCACCCCCCCTGTCATTGATCACCCTCTGTAAGGCTCCATTCAGACATTTTTTTGGCCCAAGTTAGCGGAATTATTATTTTTTTTTCTTACAAAGTCTCATATTCCACTAACTTGTGTCAAAAAATAAAATCTCACATGAACTCACCATACCCCTCACGGAATCCAAATGCGTAAAATTTTTTAGACATTTATATTCCAGACTTCTTCTCACGCTTTAGGGCCCCTAGAATGCCAGGGCAGTATAAATACCCCACATGTGACCCCATTTCGGAAAGAAGACACCCCCAGGTATTCCGTGAGGGGCATATTGAGTCCATGAAAGATTGAAATTTTTGTCCCAAGTTAGCGGAACGGGAGACTTTGTTAAAAATATCAATTTCCGCTAACTTGTGCCAAAAAAAAAAAATTTCTATGAACTCGCCATGCCCCTCATTGAATACCTTGGGGTGTCTTCTTTCCAAAATGGGGTCACATGTGGGGTATTTATACTGCCCTGGCATTCTAGGGGCCCCAAAGCGTGAGAAGAAGTCTGGTATCCAAATGTCTAAAAATGCCCTCCTAAAAGGAATTTGGGCACCTTTGCGCATCTAGGCTGCAAAAAAGTGTCACACATCTGGTATCGCCGTACTCAGGAGAAGTTGGGGAATGTGTTTTGGGGTGTCATTTTACATATACCCATGCTGGGTGAGATAAATATCTTGGTCAAATGCCAACTTTGTATAAAAAAATGGGAAAAGTTGTCTTTTGCCAAGATATTTCTCTCACCCAGCAAGGGTATATGTAAAATGACACCCCAAAACACATTCCCCAACTTCTTCTGAATACGGCGATGCCACATGTGTGACACTTTTTTGCAGCCTAGGTGGGCAAAGGGGCCCATATTCCAAAGAGCACCTTTAGGATTTCACAGGTCATTTACCTACTTACCACACATTAGGGCCCCTGGAAAATGCCAGGGCAGTATAACTACCCCACAAGTGACCCCATTTTGGAAAGAAGACACCCCAAGGTATTCCGTGAGGGGCATGGCAAGTTCCTATAATTTTTTATTTTTTGTCACAAGTTAGTGGAAAATGATGATTTTTTTTTTTTTTTTCATACAAAGTCTCATATTCCACTAACTTGTGACAAAAAATAAAAACTTCCATGAACTCACTATGCCCATCAGCGAATACCTTGGGGTCTCTTCTTTCCAAAATGGGGTCACTTGTGGGGTAGTTATACTGCCCTGGCATTCTAGGGGCCCAAATGTGTGGTAAGGAGTTTGAAATCAAATTCTGTAAAAAATGACCTGTGAAATCCGAAAGGTGCTCTTTGGAATATGGGCCCCTTTGCCCACCTAGGCTGCAAAAAAGTGTCACACATCTGGTATCTCCGTACTCAGGAGAAGTTGGGGAATGTGTTTTGGGGTGTCATTTTACATATACCCATGCTGGGTGAGAGAAATATCTTGGCAAAAGACAACTTTTCCCATTTTTTTATACAAAGTTGGCATTTGACCAAGATATTTATCTCACCCAGCATGGGTATATGTAAAAAGAAACCCCAAAACACATTCCTCAACTTCTCCTGAATACAGAGATACCAGATGTGTGACACTTTTTTGCAGCCTAGGTGGGCAAAGGGGCCCATATTCCAAAGAGCACCTTTCGGATTTCACTCGTCATTTTTTACAGAATTTGATTTCAAACTCCTTACCACACATTTGGGCCCCTAGAATGCCAGGGCAGTATAACTACCCCACAAGTGACCCCATTTTGGAAAGAAGAGACCCCAAGGTATTCGCTGATGGGCATAGTGAGTTCATGGAAGTTTTTATTTTTTGTCACAAGTTAGTGGAATATGAGACTTTGTATGAAAAAAAAAAAAAAAAAATCATCATTTTCCACTAACTTGTGACAAAAAATAAAAAAATATAGGAACTTGCCATGCCCCTCACGGAATACCTTGGGGTGTCTTCTTTCCAAAATGGGGTCACTTGTGGGGTAGTTATACTGCCCTGGCATTCTAGGGGCCCAAATGTGTGGTAAGGAGTTTGAAATCAAATTATGTAAAAAATGACCTGTGAAATCCGAAAGGTGCTCTTTGGAATATGGGCCCCTTTGCCCACCTAGGCTGCAAAAAAGTGTCACACATCTGGTATCTCCGTACTCAGGAGAAGTTGGGGAATGTGTTTTGGGGTGTCATTTTACATATACCCATGCTGGGTGAGAGAAATATCTTGGCAAAAGACAACTTTTCCCATTTTTTTATACAAAGTTGGCATTTGACCAAGATATTTATCTCACCCAGCATGAGTATATGTAAAAAGACACCCCAAAACAACTTCCTCAACTTCTCCTGAATACAGAGATACCAGATGTGTGACACTTTTTTGCAGCCTAGGTGGGCAAAGGGGCCCATATTCCAAAGAGCACCTTTCGGATTTCACTCGTCATTTTTTACAGAATTTGATTTCAAACTCCTTACCACACATTTGGGCCCCTAGAATGCCAGGGCAGTATAACTACCCCACAAGTGACCCCATTTTAGAAAGAAGAGACCCCAAGGTATTCGCTGATGGGCATAGTGAGTTCATAGAACTTTTTATTTTTTGTCACAAGTTAGTGGAATATGAGACTTTGTAAGAAAAAAAATCATCATTTTCCCCTAACTTGTGACAAAAAATAAAAAGTTCTATGAACTCACTATGCCCATCAGCGAATACCTTAGGGTGTGTACTTTCCTAAATGGGGTCATTTGTGGGGTGTTTGTACTGTATGGGCATTGTAGAACCTCAGGAAACATGACAGGTGCTCAGAAAGTCAGAGCTGCTTCAAAAAGCGGAAATTCACATTTTTGTACCATAGTTTGTAAACGCTATAACTTTTACCCAAACCATTTTTTTTTACCCAAACATTTTTTTTTTATCAAAGACATGTAGAACAATAAATTTAGAGCAAAATTTATATATGGATGTAGTTTTTTTTGCTAAATTTTACAACTGAAAGTGAAAAATGTCATTTTTTTGCAAAAAAAATCGTTAAATTTCGATTAATAACAAAAAAAGTAAAAATGTCAGCAGCAATGAAATACCACCAAATGAAAGCTCTATTAGTGAGAAGAAAAGGAGGTAAAATTCATTTGGGTGGTAAGTTGCATGACCGAGCAATAAATGGTGAAAGTAGTGTAGGTCAGAAGTGTAAAAAGTGGCCTGGTCTTTCAGGGTGTTTAAGCACTGGGGGCTGAAGTGGTTAAAAGTTGCTAGTCATATGTATAGCCATATTCAAAGACAATATTCTGTCAAACTAAAAAAAAAATCGATAAAAGACTAACAAATAATTTCTTACATTTGTCAAGCCCCTATATTTTGGAAGTATAGCAGTTAATTTTCCAAGGACTTGACAGCTTATGCAAATGATGTAGATGAGAGCTGTCTCCAGCCAAATAGATAGTGATAGTACCATCCAAAAAATAATCTTTAAAAATGTTGATGTGATCGGTGGCCTCTTACCGTGATGTAACTTTTTCTGACAGTGTTAATACAAAATTAAAGCAGGAAATTGAAAGCAGAGTGAGCCAGAAGGTGTTTTCATCACTGACTCTCTTTTCTCTCTTCTCTTCAATTTTCTCCTCTTCACCTCTAGAAATGATGTGTGCTTTTTATTTATTTCAGCCTGTCAACGGTAAGCAGCCAGCCTGGATGTTTCCCTAGCGGTTTTCGAAGCTCTGATTTTTAATGCTGTATTCTTAGAAAAGAAGGAGCTTGTTCGAACCCCATCAGAATGGTCAAGAATAGACTACATTATGCACCACAACAAGAGAGTGTCATCTGTAAAGTCATCGCATATACGGCATTTCTTCAAGGACTGGAGCATAGTAAATGTGAGTCATCTAAAAAACAATAAAAAGGCACAGTAAATATCTAATTATAAGAAAAGACTAGATCTACTACGTTTAACAGGGCCACTGACAAAACGCAGGGACATGTAAATGGTCACCTACGTTTTCATTCTCATATGGCCAAATGGGAAAGTGCTTGTATAAAAACTGTTAGACATAAAATGCATAACATTCAAAAACATATAACCTGTAGTAAAAGTAAAGTGGACAACCCCATTTATTAGATGGTTCCTAATCACACGTTTGTAAAGTAGGCATTACATTGTCACCATTGAAATCAATGTTTTTTGTAATATATGGACATGCTGGGTCCTCTAGGGCAAGAGATGCTTCTTGGATAAATTAGTGTCCTGAAAGGTAGACTGCCTCTATTAACTCAGAGTATTTATTTATTTTTATGGCACAACCACTTTAATAAAAATACATTAAATTGCTTTCTGGAGTGAATGAATCGCATGTGATATATCAACCAATGCTTCCTTCCAGCAGAAGTGAAGAGCCATACTGTCAATTTTCCATAACAGCCAATTGGAGCAATGAAAAGAAATTGATTATGCTCCACATAGGTATGCTACTTTAATAATGCCTGTGCGTTCCCTTTACTTTACATCGCCTGAGCATGTTGAAAATGTTGTCATAAGGATGCAGAAGAAAAATCACTGGTGATAAGATTATGACTTCAACAACATGTTCCCTTCAGGGTCCATTAGTCTCCAGTAGAATTTATATGCAGAAGCTTACCTGTATGTGCTGTGAATGGAGCAAGCCAGGCACAATGTGGCTGCAGGTTTAATAAGGCTTCTGTGCTCATAATGCAATTCCTTTTTACAAAGCTTCACCCTAAATTGTGGTGGTCCATAGTAGTTTCTGTCAAGCTCTGACAGGTGAGCTTGAGGGAAAACAGAGAGGAGGGAATCCACTGGCGGGTAGCAGACAGAAAACAAGGTACCAAAGGACAATCCAAAAGAGTAGTCAGGCAAAATCCAAGGTAGAGGCGAGAGGCACAAGGTCAGAATTGGTGGTTGGTCCAAGTCGGTACACGGGAAGTCAGAAGGAAACAGCGAACAAGGCACCTAGGAGGCTTTGTATGTCTCACCATAAGCTGGAATAACTCAGCACTGAGCCAGGCTCTGGTCAGGTTTTTATAGCCAGAGGGTGTTAGTCTCCCCCCCGGTCTCCGAGGCGACCAGGAGGCTTCCTCTCCCACGGGCCAATGGCAGGCGAAGGTGAGGTGTGTGGGCGGGAAACCTCCCCCAGCAAGGACCACAGCTAATGTCTAAATGGGCGCATGCATCTCCGGACTGTGTGTGCAGCCTGTGGACTGCATACACGCACCAGTCACGCGGCTTGCGCGCGAGCAGTAGCTGCTGGGGTGCCCGTGGGTCTGCCAGGCCGAAGGGAGGCCCGTATCGCACACCGTACCATCCGACCCTGGGGGGAGATGATGTGACAGAGCCCCCACCAAGGAACGGCTGCCGGACGCAACCTCGAGAAGGCCTCTCAGGATGGGCCTGGTGGAACGCCCATACCTTGGCATCCAAATAGACCCCCTCCAAGGGTTCCCAGGAACACTCCTCGGGACCGTACCCTTTCCAGTGGACGAGATACTCAAGGACCTCATGCCGGTGGCGGGTGTTCACGATCTCCTGGACTTCGTATTCATCAACGTTATTCACCTGAATGGGAGGAGGAGGAGTGGGTGCCCTGTCTGGGAACAGATTGGCACAATGTGGCTTCAGTAAGGACACATGAAACATGGGGTGGATGCCCAGGGATGCGAGCAGCTGGAGCTTAGCAGCAACCTCATTGACCATGTCTATGATGGAAAAAGGGCCAAGGTAGCGGGGACCCAGTTTATTGGAGGGGCAGGAGAGCTGAAGGTGCTATGTGGATAACAACACCTTGTCCCCCTTCTTGTACCGCAGGGACACCACCCTCCGGCGATCGTCTTTAATCTTCTGGCGCCGTTGGGCAACTTGGAGCTGCCACAGGAGCGTCCGCCATAGTTCTCGGAGGTGCTGGAGGCGCTGGGTCACCTCTGGTACTGTGGCGTCAATAGGTTAATCCGGAAGGGTTAGGGTGTGATAGCTGTAGTTGGCAAAGAATGGAGAGAGGCCGGTGGATGAATGCTGTTGGATGTTTTACGTGAATTCATCCAGGGGGAGATGGCTCACCCAATCATCCTGCAGATATGAGGAGTAACAGATGAGGTATTGCTCCAGTGTATGATTGGTCCTCTCGGTTTGCCCGTTGGTCTGTGGGTGAAATGTGGAAGATAGGCTGCGGGTGATGGAGACTCAGGCAGAAGTGGGTCCAGAATCGGGACGTGAATTGGGAGCCCCTGTCAGAGACAATGTTATCCGGGAGCCCATGGAGCCGAACACATGTTGTAGGAAGAGATTAGAGGTCTTCTGGGAAGTAGGGACGTTAAACATTGGGATGAAGTGGGCCATCTTGGTACACCGGTCCACCACCACCATGATGGTGGTACAAGATTGAGAAGAAGGTAACTCCACGACAATATCCCCACAAGGTGCCGATGGTATTGTCACGACCGCTAGCCCAGCAGCAGTCGTGTCGCACGGATGGGAAATAGAATGGCCACCCCTGACTAACCCTAAGCTGGCACCTGTCTGCCCTGATACCCTAGACGGGGTGTGAACCCGTGCGGCGAGCAGGATGCCTAAACCCTCAGTCGCCCTAACAAGACTGGACTGGGGAAAGGCCGATGGGAGCGCTAGTCACCATCACTCACGTCTAGGAAAACAACAGGGGAAGACAGCAACAAACAAACAACAGCAGAGATAGACTTATCCAGTCACGAGCAGAGAAGGCGATCCCAAACACGACAGTCCACGCTGGACAAGAGCTCCACAGCAACACCATCAAACGATCTCCTTCCAAGGTCAGAGTAGCACTGGAAGTAAGGACTATATCTGGCAATGACTGCAAGTGAAACTGAAACTAATATAGTAGCTGGGAGTGGCAGACAGGACTCACCTGAGAAGGATGCCTACAAACTCCCAGTCAGGACAAAAAGGTTCACAAGGCAAAACCCAGATGACATACCCTGAACCACGGAGCAAACTCACAAGCTATCGCGAGTAGCAAGTCGCTGCGACCTTCTCCTCCCAGACCTGTCTGGATCAGTCACAGTCGTGACAGGTATTGGTAAGGGTTCTTGTAGGCCGACAGGTCGGGTAGTGGGGCACTTGTGGATTGCGCAAATAGAACAGGTCTCTACGAAGGAGCGTACATCGGCCGACAGGAAAGGCCACCAGAAGTGGCATAGGACATACTCCTGAGTGTTACTCCACCCCCTGTGGCCTGCTGTAGGGTGGTCGTGGCAGTGTTGCAGTACAGGTACCCATTAGGAGGCAGGGATGTAGATCCATTGGAGGTGGTAAATCAGTCTCTGTTTGAGCAGTAGGTGGGCAGTCTCCTCTTGAACCGGTGAACTAGCCCTTCTGATTCCCTCGATTAGGGAGTGGTGGGTAGCTAGGAAGAAAGCTGCTAGCAGGATAGGTTCAAGAGGCATAGGCCCGGTCTCGGAGCAATGCATTCAAGATAGGGTATCAGCTTTGCGTTCTTGGACACGGGCCTGTAGGGGATCTGTAGAGGAAAGCGAGAGAAAAAGAGGGCCCACCTCAGGGTTTCAGGGTTTCAATCGCTTAGTGCTGCGGAGATATTCGAGATTCCAGTGATCTGTATAGACCACCACTGGATTTTCTGCTCCCTCGAGTAAGTGCCGCCACTCTTCCAGGGCATTCTTGATGGCGAGTAGTTCCCGCTTGCTGACGTCATAATTGCGTTCAGCCCCAGTGAGTTTGCGGGAGTAGAAGGCCACAGGATGTAATAATTGCTTCTCCCCTCGGCACTGGGAGAGCACTGCCCTGACCGCCCCCTTGGAGGCGTCCGTCTCCAAATAGAATGGGTGAGTAGCATCTGGCTGTGCTAAGACAGGAGCTTGTGTAAACATGCGTTTAAGGCACTGGAACGCCTGGTGGTCATCCGGGGGTCCATGTAAATGTGGTGTCGCTTTTGGTTAGTGCAGTGATGGGGGCGCAGATGGGCAAAAATCCCCGGATGAACCGCCTATAGAAATTGGCAAAGCCAATGAATTGTTGGACCATCCAGCGGTTGCGGGGGATGGGCCACTCCAGGATGGCCTGAATCTTCCTGGGGTCCATCTCCACCCATCCTGGGGATAGAATGTAGCCAAGGAACTCGATGGACATTGCCTCAAAGGTGCTCTTTTCCAGTTTCCCGTAAAGCTGGTGTATCCGGAGGCGGTGGAGGACCGACGAAGAGTTTTTTGTGTTGCGGCAATGTTTGAGAGAAGACGAGTATGTCGTCTAGATATACCACCACATGGGAGTCGAGAAGGTCACAGAACACGTCGTTGATGAAGGCTGAAACGTGGCTGGGGCAATACAGAGCCCAAAAGGCATTACGAGATACTTGTAGTGCCCGAATCGTGAGAGAAAGGCCATCTTCCATTTATTGCCCTGTGGAATGCGGACAAGATTGTAGGCCCCCCGGAGGTCGATTTTGGTGAAGAACCTGGTGTCCTTCACCCTATCCAAGTGACTCGTGAGGAGTGGTGCTTGCCGATGCAGAGGAGCAACGGATGGGATTCCATGTCGATGGGACCAGTTTAGAGGGTGCTGCCATCCACCATGTACAGCTGGGATGGACTGCAGGGCCAGGTCCTTGTCCATGAAGCAGCTGCTGGGTGTTGTGTCAGCTGCCTCTCCTGACGCCTCTCGCGGAAGCGTCGGTCCAGGTGAGTGACCTTGCACATCATGGCCTCTAGGTTATCGGGTACTCTGACGCGGGCGAGCTTGTCCTTCAAGGGCTCCGACAGTCCGATCCGAAACTGGTCTATGAGAGCGATCTCATTTAGTCCGGTGTCCCAGGCGACCTCACGGACCTCTGTAATATAGTCTTGTGACTCGCCTGCATCTCCTGGAATGCTTGTGTCATCAGTCTCATCTGTTTAAAGAGGGCCGTGATGGCGTCTGCTGCTCCTGCGAGTTCCATGGTAGGCTGAGTTATTATGTCAAGCTCTGACAGGTGAGCTTAAGGGAGAACAGCGAGGAGGGAACCCACTGGCAGGTAGCAGCCAGAAAACGAGATACCAAAGGACAATCCAAAAGAGTAGTCAGGCAAAATCCAAAGTCCAGGCGGGAGGCGCAGGGTCAGAAGCGGTGTTCGGTCCAAGTCGGTACACGGAAAGTCAGCAGGAAACAGCGAACAAGGCACCTAGGAGGCTTTGTATGTCTCACCATAAAGTGGAATAACTCAGCACTGAGCCAGGCTCTGGTCAGGTTTTTATAGCCAGGGGGTGTGAGTCTGCCCTCCCGGTCTCCGAGGCGACCAGGAGGCTTCCTCTCCCGCGGGCCAATGGCCGGCGAAGGTGAGGTGTGTGGGTAAACAGCTAATGTCTAAATGGTAGTTTGGGGCGCCCGTGGGTCTGCTAGGCCGAAGGGAGGCCCGTACCCCACGCCGTACCATCTGAGATGAGATGATGTCCCTGGCTTCCTGACAGTTTCAAAAAGCTATAATTGCATTGAGCTGGATTGTGCCACTAGTTCACTAGATTTATCTTTAGAATAATTTTTCAGAATAACCTGCTATTGTCACTATCTTGTTATAGGCGTTGTCCCTAAACTTTCCCATTGCCTGCTTCTGCCATTTCCAACTTTATCAGGTTTCTGCTGATCTCCACTTCCTGGTACCAACTTGAAACACAGGAAATGGGAGATAATCACTAACTGTAGTGGTGACCCTCCTCAACCAGTGATTGGTTGAGCAGGGATCTCCAGACATTTTCTATTTGTCGGGCCTGGTTATGGTAGTCATGCAAATCATGAGGGGAATGGTTTACATTACAACATCTGAGTTTTGTGGGAAACATCAGATTTGTTATATGCAATGTGTATTGGTATCTCTTAGTAAATTATAAGTAGGGTTCGTGAATCACTTTGCTTCGTCTTTGACAGAGAGAGTGCATAAACAGGACCAGCATTTCCTTTTTGCACTAGTTAGTAGCAATGCAGGACAGCATTATGAAATGGGGTACTTTGCTTTGGACAAATCAAACTTGTTGAAAGGGTCCCTTGACAATCAGCTAATCACAAAGCGCCCCAATGATGGGAACTCATTATTCTGCTCTAAGCTGTGGTGAAACCTGGAAGAAAGTGTTGAATTACTCTGCAGTGGCACTACTGGAGAAATAAAGCTTTACACAGTGCCCATACAAATCAAACGACTGTCTGTGTAATACAGGACAGGACAGGTCCTCCAGGGTGAGAGAGGTTCTTCTTAACTGCTCTTCACCCTGACCAAGAATTGGGGAAACAAAACAGAAAGCAATCCAGCTCCACTGGAATGAAAATTAAAATCTCTTTCTGTTTTTTTTTAAAAACATTAAAAAGTCACAGGTAACAGTAGTGAGTACAAATTACATGTTTCGATCAACTAAACGATCTTAATCATAACATGTACAAGTTATGATTAAGATCCCTTAGTCGATCGAAACGCATCACTTGTACTCACTAGTCACTAACATTACCTCTGACTTTTTAATGCTCTAAGTAAAGTAGAATGAGATTTTAATTTTCATTGAGATTCAGTTGGATTGCTGTATGTTTTGGTTCCAGGGCTGGACTGAGGATAAAAACCAGCCCTGGAAAAAGTTGCATACCAGCCCCACAGCATTGCATCATTATTTACTTGTTTATAAAAGGGGAAAGCATTCATTTTAAAACAAGTGTGTAACCACGAATATGAACTTTTCCCCACAATAGCTCTTTTGTAGAACCCCCATTGTTCATATTATCACAGTAGACCAGCTTTTCCCAACCAGGATGCCTCCAGCTATTGCAAAACTACAACTCTCAGCATGCCCAGACAGCGTTTGGCTGTCAGGGCATGCTGGGAGATGTAATTTTGCAACAGCTGGAGGAATCCTTGTAGGAAAACACTACAGTAGACCATTATCCCATCCAATTGGGTCAGAACTAAGAATAATCAAAGAACTTTACTTTAAAGAATGGAAGACACAGTTTCAAACTCTTACTTTATATTAGTTACGCAACACACACAAAACCAGTAGTTGATGAATAGTGCAAAAAAAACTTAAAAGGGGGGGAAAAAGTGCAGATAAACCTTTTGAGGTAAAAAGCGCAAAATGTTATACTAAACCATGTGACCATGGACCATGCTGGTATATATAATTATATATGTACAGCTGGTAAAAGTTATATATCTTCTTGTATACAGTGTATAACTTTTACCAGCTCTACATATATAATTATATACAGGAGATGCACAGGTTATACCAGCATGCTCCATATCAGTATCACTGTATACAAGAAGATGTATAACCTATACCAGCTGTACATATATAATTAAATACAGGAGATACCCAGGTTATACCAACTGTACATATATTATTATATACCGGAGGTACTCAGGTTATACCAGCATGGTCCATTAAAGATTTATAATTTATACCTGCTGTTAGCTGTAGATTTATAATGATATTCAGATGATGCCTAGGTTATTCCAACTAAGTACATATTTAATTTATACTCAGATACAGTTGCAATAAAAAGTATGTGAACCCTTTAAAATGATAATAATTTCCGCACAAATTGGTCATAAAATGTGATCTGATCTTCATCTAAGTCACAACGATAGACAATCACAGTCTGCTTAAACTAATAACACACAAAGAATTAAATGTTACCATGTTTTTATTGAACACACCATGTAAACATTCACAGTGCAGATGGAAAAAGTATGTGAACCCTTGGATTTAATAACTGCTTGAACCTCCTTTGGCAGCAATAACTTCAACGTTTCCTGTAGTTGCAGATCAGACGTGCACAACGGTCAGGAGTAATTCTTGACCATTCCTCTTTACAGAACTGTTTCAGTTTAGCAATATTCATGGGATGTCTGGTGTGAATCGCTTTCTTGAGGTCATGCCACAGCATTTCAATCGAGTTGAGGTCAGGACTCTTACTGGGCCACTCCAGAAGGCGTATTTTTTTCTGTTTAAGCCATTCTGTTGTTGATTTACTTCTATGCTTTGGGTCGTTGTCCTATTGCAACACCCATCTTCTGTTGAGCTTCAGCTGATGGACAGATGGCCTTAAGTTCTCCTGCAAAATGTCTTGATAAACTTGGGAATTTATTTTTCCTTCGATGATAGCAATCCGTCCAGGCCCTGATGCAGCAAAGCAGCCCCGAACCTGAAAAACCACCATACTTCACAGTTGGGATGAGGTTTTGATGTTGGCGTGCTGTGCCTCTTTTTCTCCACACATAATGTTGTGTGTTTCTTCCAAACAACTCAACTTTGGTTTCATCTGTCCACAGAATATTTTGCCAGTACTGTTGTGGAACATCTAGGTGCTCTTGTACAAACTGTAAACGTGCAGCAATGTTTTTTTTGGACAGCAGTGGCTCCCTCTGTGGTATCCTCCCATGAAATCCATTCTTGTTTAGTGTTTTACGTATCGTAGATTCGCTAACAGGGATGTTAGCATATGCCAGAGACTTTTGTAAGTCTTTAGCTGACACTCTAGGATTCTTCTTCACCTCATTGAGCAGTCTGCGCTGTGCTCTTGCAGTGATCTTTACAGGACGGCCACTCCTAGGGAGAGTAGCAGCAGTGCTGAATTTCTTTATTTATAGACAATTTGTCTTACTGCGGACTGATGAACAGCAAGGCTTTTGGAGATACTTTTATAACCCTTTCCAGCCTTATGCAAGTCAACAATTCTTAATCGTAGGTCTTCTGAGAGCTCTTTTGTGCGAGGCATCATTCACATCAGGCAATGCTTCTTGTGAAAAGCAAACCCAGAACTGGTGTGTGTTTTTTATAGGGCAGGGCAGCTGTAACCAACACCTCCAATCTCATCTCATTGATTCGACTCCAGTTGGCTGACACCTCACTCCAATTAACTCTTGGAGATGTCATTAGTCTAGGGGTTCACATACTTTTTCCACCTGCACTGTGAATGTTTACATGGTGTGTTCAATAAAAACATGGTAACATTTAATTCTTTGTGTGTTTTTAGTTTAAGCAGACTGATTGTCTATTGTTGTGACTTTGATGAAGATCAGATCAGATTTTATGACCAATTTGTACAGAAATCCATATCATTCCAAAGGGTTCACATACTTTTTCTTGCAACTGTATATAGTCCTCCTGTAAGTACCTGGGGCAGTGGGATCTGTGCTATCCTTGTGCCTAGTGGGCTGAGTGCTGATTCTGCTGGCTCTTAAAGCACTGGACAGCCTGGACCTGCAGCATGGAATCGTGGATGGCAGGCAGTGCCAGTGAGTATTGAACAGAATGGCACCCGTGCTCTGCAGCCGCTCCACCTTGAACTAATGGTATGCGCCATCGGATGTGCCACTCACACAGCAGCGCTGATGTGTGACGTCACCTGCTCTCTGTGATCAGCACGGCCGGCCGTTCGGCAGTCAGCTATTAGCTACACCGGCCAAGGAGCCTCCTCGCTGTCGGCACAGCCGGCCATGTGGCAGTCAGCTACACGCCTACACCTGCCAAAGAGCCTCATTGCTTTTGCCTGCGGCTGGCCGTGCGGCAGTCAGGGCTACCGGCCTAACGGGAAAGTCCTGCCCTGTTTGGTTCTATTGCTTACACTTGCTGGAGTGGAATCAGTGGACCTGGGACATCCCTTGGATTGGTAGTTCTTTATTATACTACTCCAAGAGATGAGGAACCTGAACATTAGTGATGGACGAACATCACGAACCACGTGTTTGCGGCGAGCCCCATTGACTTTAATGGCAGGTGAACCTGAAAAACCTTCAGCTCATATTTGCAGCCACCAAATACTTACTAGAAGTGCACAAATAGTCCCACAACATGGACAGTCACATACAGTACCAGAGGGGGATCATTGGCAAAAATTCCCACCAAAAATATGTATTTTAATCAGGGGACATTTTCATGCATCTTAAAGGGAAACTCTCAAAAATGTGCCCTGCTGGAGTCTAGAATTTTTTTATTTTAGGCCACTGGAGTACAGGCCCCAAAAATTAGGCATTCACCTGACAGAAAAGAACTTGTGATTATGTGGCTGGAGATACATTAGGCGGTCACTAGATAAAAAGTTTACTGTAGGCCAGTACAGGCCCCAAAAATTAGGCATTCATATGACAGAAAAGAACTTGTGATGATGTGGCTGGAGGTACATTAGGCGGTCACTGGCAAAAGATTTTACTGTAGGCCAGTACAGGCCCCAAAAATTAGGCATTCACCCGACAGAAAAGAACTTGTGATTATGTGGCTGGAGGTACCTTAGGCGGTGACTGGATAAAAATTTTACTGTAGGCCAGTACAAGCCCCAAAAATTTGGCATTCACCTGACAGAAAAGGAGTTTTATGCCGCTGTATATAGATAAGACAAGGACCATTCTTTGTTCTGTGTGGTGGCGGATATGTGTGGGCTGGCATGAAGAAATTAAATTTCATGTGGTTGTCACAGGTGATCCATGCCTCATTCATTTTTACAAATGTGAGGTAGTCCACATTGTCATGAGCTAGGCAAGCTTATCGGCCACGATCCCCCCTGCTGCGCTGAACGTCCTTTCAGACAGGACACTCGTCGTGGGGCAAGCCAAGAGTTCCATGGCAAATTGTGCCAGCTCTGGCCACAGGTCAAGCGCCTGCACACCCAGTAGTCCAGGGGTTCCTCACTTCTCAGAGCGTCAGCATCGGCCGTTAACCCGATGTAGTTGGACACCTGTCGGTCTAGGCGTTCCCTGAGGCTGGATCTGGAGGGCGGCTGTCGATGGGTTGGCTGCAAGAATGATCTCATATCCAAAGTGACCAACACATCTTCAAACCGCCCTCATTTTGCAGGCGCATACTGTAGGCCAGTACAGGCCCCAAAAATTTGGCATTCACTTGACATAAAAGGCCTTTCATGCCGCTGTATATACAAAAGGCAAGGACCATTCTTTGTTCTGGGTGGGGGCGGATAAATGTGGGCTGAAGAAATTCAATTACACGTGATAATCACATGTGTTGAATTACTCTGAGTTCCATGCCTCATTCATTTTTAGAAATGTGAGGCAGTCCACACTGTCGTGAGCTAGGCGAGTGCGCTTATCGGTCATGATCCCCCTTGCTGCGCTGATTGTCCTTTCGGACAGGACACTCGACGAGGGGCAAGCTAAGAGTTGCATGGCAAATTGTGCCAGCGCTGGAGAAAGGTCAAGCCTGCACATCCACTAGTTAAGGGGTTCCTCGCTTCTCAGTGCATCCACATCGGCCGTTAACACAATGTAGTCTGACACCTGTCGGTCTAGGTGTTCCCTGAGGCTGGATCGGAGGGCGGCTGTTGATGGGTTGGTTGCAAGAATGATCTCCTATTCGAAGTGACCAACACATCTTCAAACCGCCCTCTTTTTGCAGGTGCGGCAGGATTGGTACCCGCACCTGTTTCGCTGTGGGTGGAAATTCCTCTGCCAGTGCCCGCAACAGCAGAATGCAGCATGTCTCGCAGCAAGACCAGGAAATGCTGCATTCTGCCAGCCCTCTGTGGTGCTGGTAACATGTCCGCCATTTTGTGTTTGTACCAGGGGTCTGAGTACGTTGCCACCAAGTACTGGTCCTTGCCTTTTATGCTTTTTATAAGGGGGTCCCTCTTTAAAAACACTGAAGCATGAAGGCACCCATTTGTGCTAAATTGGAAGCGGTGAAGCGCCCTGGCTCCTGCTCATTGCCCAGGAGAATTTCGTCCTCGGTCTCCTCCCCCCAGCCAAGGACAACACCAAGGATCCAGGAAAAGTTTAAAGTCCCATTCAAAGCCTGCTCTTCTTGCTCCTCCTACTCCTCCCAGCCACCATCCTCCACTAAATCATCTGCAGACTCCTGCTGACTTATCTCAGATGGAGTAGCCACCCCTGGGAATTCATTCAGCATTGCGACTTCCTCATCTTCCAGCTCCTGCTCCTCTTGATCAATGACACGATGCAAAGCACGCTCCAGAAAGAAGGCTTAAGGTACTATGTCACTGATGGCGCCCTGGCTGTGACTGACCAGTTTGGTGATCTCATCAAATGGCCGCAGAAGTCTGCATGTGTCGCGCATGAGCAGCCACTGGCACGGTGAAAAGAAACCAAGCTCCCCAGAGCCTATCCTGCTGCAGAGTTTGCACAGGTAGTCATTGGAGCAGCCTATCAAGCATATGCAAGGTATAGTTCCAGCGCGTCGTGCTGTCACAAATCAGACGTCTGACGGGCAGGTGCTGAACATCAGCAAGGCGAGCCATGGCCGTGCAAGATCTTCTAAAATGGCCAGAGATATTCCTGGCATGCTGCAAGACGTCTTGTTGCACACCACTTTACCATAAGCCAAATTGAGCGGAGTTAGCCACTGATCGGCCTGTGACCACAGATCTGAAAGGAGTGCAGGATCGGTGTGGCTCTTGGCTTCTAGACACAACAGCCGCAGCACAGCATGGCAAAGTTTCACCTGGCACGTCGAATAGGTTCTGTGGAGCTTGGGGGGCGCAGCGGAAGAGGCGGTAGCAGTGGACAAGGAAGAGTCAGCCGAGGAGGAAATGGAGGATGGAGTAGGAGGAGGAGAAGAAGAGGCAGGCCTGAATGCAATCCATGGCGATAACACCAAATCCATATGGGAGCCACAGGTTACATGCTTGACGGCCGTCAGAAGGTTCACCCAGTGGGCAGTAAAAGTTATGTACCTTCCCTGCCCGTGTTTGCTAGACCACGTGTCTGTGGTCAGATGTATCTTGGCACCGACACTATGTGCAAGAGATATATTCACTTGCCACTGAATGTGACCATATAGCTCTGTGATGCCCTTCTAGGAGAAATCTTTCCTTCCAGGGACCTTCCATTGTGGTGTTTTTTTAATGCCCACAATTTTTCTAAAGGCCTCCGAGTCCACCAGTTTATATGGCAGTAATGTGCAGGCGTCGCAGCTCCGACAAGCCAGCGGTCAGCCATTGGGCAAGGGGGTTATCTGGTGTCATCAACTTTTTATGTTCGAACATTTGGGCCACGGAAGCCTGCCTTCTGCCAGATGAACGCGATGACGGCACGGTGGAAGGTGGAGTGGAGGACAAATGGGAGGATAGAGGAGAATGAGAGGCAGGACGTGGAGCGCCTGGGAGGCAATTGTCCCTAGGTGAGTGTTTTGCTTAACGTGACTTATGCGTTGACAGCACAGACTGCAGATGGCAACACTATTGTCAGCAGTTGACACGTTAAAAAAAGACCACACTGCGGAGCCATGTTCCGGCATCCTGGGAGCACCAGAAGTGACCGTGCATAGTGGATGGCTCGCTCCAGATACATTTGCAGTCCACTTTTTGCCTCCTGTGCCCTGCGAACTCTGCCTGCTTCTCCTTCTCTGCTGCTCCGTCTCTTCCTCTGAACTCCCACGTGATGTCCATCAACACGTCATTATCGTTACCCTCACCACCACTGACATTTGAGATCTCGGGGTAGGCAGCAACAGCCGGGACTTCCCTCCTTGGCCTATGGATACTGTCGTCAGACCGCTGGGTAGCGGCCGTTGCTACCTCTCCTTCCTCATCCGATATCAAGAATTGCTTCACATCGGTAAGGTCTTAGAATGGATGGGAAAATAATTCCTCTGACTCGAGTGGAGGGGCTATGGTGGTGGTGTTGGTGGTGTCTTTGTGGGTGCACACAGCAGAGAGTGAGGAGAGTGCAGATACAGAGGATGAGGAAGGTGCAGAAGCCTGAATCAGCCACTCAACCAACTCTGGTGCATCCTTTGAAGTAATCGCACGCGTATTCTCCAACTTCCCTCTTAGGCTCTGGCCTGGTGCACCTGCCCAACCCCTACCATCCTTGCAGAATGGCCTGCCTCTTCCTCTGCCTGTCATTTATAAAATGACTCTGTGCCAAAGTCCCTAGAGAAGAGCAGTAATTGTAGAGGCTGGTATAGTGCAGGCCTCAATCAATATTTGGTGAAAACAGGTATATCAAACCCCTTAATCAGTATTTTGTGGTAGCAGGTATATCTCAGGCCTCAATCAGCATTTTTGTGGAAGCAGGTATATTGCAGGCCTCAATCAATATTTGGTAGAAGCAGGCATATCAATCCCCTTAATCAGTATTTTGTGGAAGCAGGTATATCACAAGCCTCAATTAATGTTCGGCGAGCGTGCTTGCCACATCACGGTGTTCGGCCGAATACCGCGTGTGCTTGAGCCAATGTATTTAAATGTAATTTGGCATATATTTCAGAAAAGTTTCTGCCAGGATTTGAACTCTCAACCTCTTGTAGATTAGAGGCAAGGACCTTATCCACAGAGCTATAAAGCTGAATGCTAAACTGCGTCAGAAAAACCTTATAGTAGTTTGTGATGTAGTGTGTAGTCAAAATTCCTATTCAGCAGAAGACTTATTTTATATTTTTGAACAGGTTACTATGTAGCTGTATAGTGTAGGGGTTAACTTCCTTGCCTCTACTGTCCAAGGTTGGGAGTTCAAATCCTAGCAGAAATTAGATTTAACCCCTTCAGGACACAGCCTTATTTCACCTTAAGGACCAGGCCATTTTTTGCAAATCTGACCAGTGTCACTTTAAGTGCTGATAACTTTAATACGCTTAGACTTATCCAGGCCATTCTGAGATTGTTTTTTCTGCACATATTGTACTTCATGACACTGGTAAAATGAAGTCCAAAAAATTCATTTTTATTTATAAAAAAATACAAAATTTACCAAACATTTTTTAAAAACTGCAAATTTCCAAGTTTCAATTTCTCTACTTCTATAATACATACTAATACCTACAAAAAATAGTTATTACTTTACATTCCCCATATGTCTACCTCATGTTAGGATCATTAATATCTTATTTTTTGGGGATGTTACAAGGCTTAGAAGTTTAGAAGCAAATCTTGAAATTTTTCAGAAATTTAAAAAAACCGAATTTTTAGGGACCAGTTCAGGTCTGAAGTCACTTTGCGAGGCTTACATAATAGAAACCACCCAAAAATGACCCCATTCTAGAAACTACACCCCTCAAGGAATTCAAAACTGATTTTACAAACGTCGTTAACCCTTTAGGTGTTCCTCAAGAATTAATGGAAAATAGAGATACAATTTCAAAATTTTACTTTTTTCGCAAATTTTCCATTTTAATCCATTTTTCCCAGTAACAAAGCAAGGGTTAACAGCCAAACAAAACTCAACATTTATGGCCCTGATTCTGTAGTTTACAGAAAAACCCCATATGTGGTCGTAACCTGCTGTACGGGCACACGGCAGGGCACAGAAGGAAAGGAATGCCATGCTGTTTTTGGAAGGCAGATTTTGCTGGACTATTTTTTTTGACACCTTGTTCCATTTGAAGCCCCCCTGATGCACCCCTAGAGTAGAAACTCCAAAAAAGTGACCCCATTTTAGAAACTATAGGATAGGGTGGCAGTATTGTTGGTACTAGTTTAGGGTACATATGATTTTTGGTTGCTCAATATTACACTTTTTGTGAGGCAAGGTAACAAGAAATAGCTGTTTTGGCACAGTTTTTATTTTTTGTTATTTACAACATTCATCTGACAGGTTAGATCATGTGATATTTTTATAGACAAGGTTGTCACGGACGCTGCGATACCTAATATGTATACTTTTTTATTTATGTATGTAAGTTTTACACAATGATTTCATTTTTGAAGCAAAAAAAAAATCATGTTTTAAAGTGTTTCCATAGTCTGAGCCATAATTTTTTCAGTTTTTGGACGATTACCTTGGGTAGGGTATGATTTTTGCAGGCTGAGGTGGCGTTTTTATTGGCACTACTTTGGGGTGCGTGTGACTTTTTGATCGCTTGCTATTACACTTTTTGTGATGTAAGGTGACAAAAAATGGTTTATTTAGCACAGTTTTTATCTTTTAATTTTTTAGGGTGTTCATCTGAGGGGTTAGGTCATGTGATATTTTTATAGAGCCGGTCTACAGACGCATGGGGACGCATGGGGACCCGATGGCACGCCCGATCGCCGCCGCAAACCGCAGGTCTGAATTGACCTGCGGTTTGCGGCGATCGCCGACACGGGGGGGGGTCACGGGACTCTCCCGCGCATTTAGCCAAGGTGCCGGTACTGGTACGCCCTGTGTCCTTAAGTACCAGGACATCAGGGCATACCGGTATGCCCTGTGTCCTGAAGAGGTTAAATACACTGGATGTCCCCAAGCACTGTCTCCATATATGGATATAGCTATAGTATATATGGAGTCAGAGCAGGGACTTCTAAGCCGACACGCTCACCTCTTCAGAGCAGGTGGTGCCTGGGGTTCTCTCATTGTGCTCGGGTGCGCGCAGTGTTCTACTCGAGCAGATAAGCACTTTGGTGCTCGCCCAACACTAGCCTCAATCAATATTTGGTGAAAACAGGTATATCAAACCCCTTAATCAGTATTTTGTGGTAGCAGGTATATCTCAGGCCTCAATCAGCATTTTGTGGAAGCAGGTATATATCGAACCTCTTAATCAGGATTTTGTGGAAGCAGGTATATCGCAGGCCTCAATCAATATTTGGTGGAAGCAGGTATATCACAAACCTCGGCGAGCGTGCTCGGCCGAACACCGCGTGTGCTTGAGCCAATGTATTTAAATGTAATTTGGCATCTATTTCAGAAAAGTTTCTGCCAGGATTTGAACTCTCAACCTAGATTAGAGGCAAGGACCTTATCCACGGAGCTATAAAGCTGAATGCTAAACTGTGTCAGAAAAATCTTATAGTAGTTTCTGATGTAGTGTGTAGACAAAATTCCTATTCAGCAGAAGACTTATTTTATATTTCTGAACAGGTTTCTATGTAGCTGTATAGTGTAGGGGTTAACTTCCTTGCCTCTACTGTCCAAGGTTGGGAGTTCAAATCCTGGCAGAGATTAGATTTAAATACACTGGGTGTCCCCAAGCATTGTCTCCATATATGGATATAGCTACAGTATATATGGAGTCAGAGCAGGGACTTCTAAGCCGAACTAGAGTCCCGACACGCTCACCTCTTCAGAGCAGGTGGTGCCTGGCATATCAATCCCCTTAATCAGTATTTTGGGGAAGTAGTTATATCGCAGCCCTCAATCAATATTTGGTGGAAACAGGTATATCGAACCCCTTAATCAGTATTTTGTGGAAGCAGGTATATCGCAACCCTCAATCAGTATGTTGTAGAAGCAGGTTTATCAAACCCCTTAATCAGTATTTTGTGGAAGCAGGTATATCGGAGGCTTCAATCAATATTTGGTGGAGGCAGGCATATCAATCCCCTTAATCAGTATTTTGTGGAAGCAGGTATTTCGCAGGCCTCAATCAATATTTGGTGGAAGCAGGTATATCAAACCCTTTAATCAGTAAATTGTGGAAGCAGGTATATCGCAGCCCTCAATCAATATTTGGTGGAAGCAGGTATATCAAACCCCTTAATCAGTATTTTGTGGAAGCAGGTATATCACACCCCTCTTTTTTTTTCCAGAACAGTTATATCACACCACTCTGTTTATTTGGGGCAACAGGTATATCGTAGCTGTCAATCAGTATTTTGTGGAAGCAGGTATATCACACCCCTCAATCAGTTTTTTTTGGGGCAACAGGTTTATCACACCCGTTGTAAATAGTTGTTCCAATAGTGCTTGTCCCTCTATATAGCTGCGGTATCGCAGCAGAACCGCACACAACTGCTGCACAATAAAAATGCACTATAATATACTTTCTATGTTAGAAAGTATATTATAAGTATATCACACCCTCAGCAAATCACACCTATTGATAGCACACCTATACCAGTCCTTAAAAGGACTTTTGCGGCCCTATTAGCTAGCGTTTGGTGTCCCTAACAGCCTGTCCCTGCTCCACAAAGCAACCTCTCCCTACACTGGCAAAACACAGAATGTAAAATGGCTGCCAGATCGGGTTCTTTCATAGGGTGGGGGTGTGTCCATGTGCTGAAACGTCTCAATTGGCTGCCCTGTCCCACCTGATGGAGGTGTCACGGGTCAAAGTTTGGCGCAATGCAAAAGAATATGGTGCCGGTGGACATCGCCATATGTTCCCATATTCGGCGAATCGCGAATGAGCAAAGTTCGCCCCAAATGACTGCTGGGTGAACCGCAAGGCCATTTCTACTGAACATAGCACCATGTCTTTTGGTTTCTTGATTTCCTTGCTAGGGTATATAAAACTGGAGTACCTATACTGGACAATCCCTTTAAAGTGATCTTGTCAAGTCCTCTATGAGGGCAGCATAAAACTAGTGACAGACATGCTGATTTCGTCAGTCTGTCACTGATGTGTTAATATATACCCATTTTTAAGAACTTACATATTAAACTTTGCAGCGTGCAGCCAGCAAAGAGTCTAATGATATGCATGATATGTTATCTCCACATGTACAGCAGCAGCTGATTGACAGGTTTCTCCCCATTACTGTGCATAGAGATAATTCTGTCAAATTTCTTAAAAAATGGTGCACATTTACACATAAGTGACAAACTGCTGAAATCCACAGGAGTAGTAACACCTTTGTCATTCAATGGGGCTAATTCCTAGCTTTTCTACATGAAATAGATAGCTAATCATTTTTGGAAGTGTCAAAAATCTTCCCAGGAATGTTTTTGCATGTGCACTGATGTGGAATGACGTTTCACTTGTTGCCATTGTACCGTGGGCGCCAGTGTCTGCTGCTTATGGGCTTGGATTTGTGTCATTGTGTTCAATGGTGGTTCATGTTGCCACTGCTCCTTGCATCCTGGCGTCAGTTACTTGTGTTGTGAATTCTGTCAATGTTCTTGTATCCCTCCTCAAGCTCTGTATTGAGATGGTAAGTCATTCCCTTGCTCTGTGTGTGTCTGCATCTGTTGGATTTATTGGTTCATTAAGTCTGCTACGGTATATATGTTCATAAGTTCTATGTCAGAGTTAGAGGATGGCTCTTGAGGGCTGTGACCTGCCCTGTTTCATAATCACGCCATGCCCATGTCTCTGGTGATTTGCACTAGTGTCCCTTGCCCCAGCACCCTGGGACTATCCCAGTAGGTAGTGGTCTGGTCACTAACCCGCAGCAAAGTCCACATCCTTGAACATGGGTTATATGGTGAATACCAGAAAGGTACCCAGAGTTTGGCCCAACATCAATCTTGGCGCAGTGGTTCCTCAACCATTGTCTGTATGCATGTCCATAACAGTATCCATGCGAAAATCTTTGCAAAGTCTGAACAAACCCTTAAAGTGGGCTTCCTAGGGTTTTTAACAGATATGCTCATGTAGTTGCTTACCTCATATACATCTCCCCTATGGTTTTTCTTCTATTTTTTTTTGTTTGGATTCTCTTGAACCTTTCACCATATAAATAAATCCCTCTGGTTTGTTTCCATCCTGTATGTAGAACTTCCTGTTGCTGATCCAACCAAACCCATAATGCTTTCTCTGCCACAGCTCCAGCACTGCCCCTAACAACGCCCAGTTAGGTTGTAGTTTCTCCCACCCAGCTAGATACATAGACAACTCTATCAGTGCCCAGCCCATGAACATAATATCACAGGAAATAAGAAAAGGGCTGCATGGACATGGTCATGTGACCACAGCCCAGAACTTAAGATAGAAGCACTAAATAAATAAATTACAAAATGTACAGCTTCATAAATGATTATTTTAAAGGATGTTGATAAAAACTAGAAACCCCATGTGAGTATTATGGATTATTTTTCATTGTCAGCCATGTTCCCACACCAGCCATCAGCTGTCAGGTAGCTGAGGTAAGGAAATCCAGAGGGGGGCCCTGCTTACAATTTCTCACCTCCATTCAGCCAGCCAGGAACCCAGCTAATGGAACAGTAAAAACCTCTCTGCAGGGGGTCTAGGCCATTCCCCAGTTAAATCAAAATGATCAGACTCTCTCAAACCGGCTATTCATAAGGAATTATGAATCGCCTGTCCATCACAAGTATAAACCAGATGCATATTTGTGTCCCTGTGGCCACGATGAACAGGTCCGTGTTCATAGTTTGGTGGTGGGAAGCCAGGGAGGGGAGATATACATATCTCCCCACAGAAACTAAATAACGGTACAATGCTTGGATTCTACTGGTAGCAGGAACCCAGGCGGATCCATTAGTCCCAGAACCACCTCCCTGCGACATTCTGGTCTGGAGCCATGAGCCCTAATCGGTTTCGTGGCTCATGTGCTGCCAGCCCAGCAGAGGGGGAGTGGCCCCATCCCAGAGGCCAGGAGGGAAGGGGCCGGCTACAGGTTAAAAGGCTTGTGCCAGCAAGCGGGTGTGTCTTTCTCTGAAGGGAGGTCACATCGTGCTATGAGCTTAGAGGGACCTGCAACCAGCTGAAATCACTGCTTCCCATGTGACCACAGCTAAGAACTCATCAAAACCCAAAGGACTCCTATACCTGATAAACTGACTTTTGTTCTGCTTAACCCTGTTTGTACCACGCCATCTGTATTTGTAACCTCAGACCACTGTATATATTCTTTGTCTGTATATTGTGTTACGTCTAGTGCACCCTTAAGGCAATTGAATATATAATTTAATCCTGTGCTGTCCTTGTATCTTGATCACGAATCCCCACGTCCATTTTTTGGCCTAGTCAGATGCTACCGCAGGTTGGCTTCTTGCCCTATATAATTCCGTTAGCGGACCGGGCTTATATAAAAAAAAGAAACTGGTGGCAGTATACCTGGGCTGAGAAAGCGCTGTTTCACTGGGGCAGTGAAAAGGCTCTCTCAGCTTGTTGCCTCTCTGTGCCCGCGTGGACAGGAGGTGTCTGTGTAAACTGTATCAAGCTGACCTTACCTGCTCCTCCAGGAGGGCGTAACATGATGCCTTTGTAACCAGTGACCATATCGTATCTCGCTGGCTCTACATATTTGACATCCAACGTCAGTCGGAGTACGGTATTCGTCACACCCCCTTTAATGTATTTGGCAATTTGAACCAACAAATGTATTTATGACAACACTGGTAGGGACAGAAATCAGAATGAAAAGTGTTAGCACCAGAACCTGGTAACAGTGCAACTTCAGGCTTTTGGTCTGTCATCTCAATGAATTACATCACAGCCTTGAAGGAAGATATTCAAAAATGTTTTCAAACTTTCTATGCAGAATAAGGAGCACTTCATTTTCTCCTGGCAGGTCTACTTTAACCAAGGGTAAAAGACTAAAAAAAAACATGATTTTGTTTCTAGATCAATTCTTACTTTCCATCATTTATTTTGTCAAATCAGAATAAAAACCTTTAGTAAATTGGATGTGACAGTTCCTGCTGAATGTTGCCATTACTTAATGTGACTCTCATTTCCATCATCTTCTTTTGTTTCATATTAGTGAAAGAAGATTTCCCAGAATTCTTATGTGTATTTCAATCATAGTGCATTCAACTGACTTGTCTGAATTCCATAATGATGTCATGTTTATATCCAAAGTATCCCTATTCACTTATATGTTTGTGGGCGGAAAAAAGAGAGAATTTTAGTTTGAAAACGATATTTAACTCATTGAGAGCCATACCAAAGGGTTCTTATATGGGTGGTTCATGTAGGCCAATATTTTAATATTTACAGCAACTTATCTATAAATAAATGTTAAAAATGTAAAAAATGTTAATGTATCTATAAATATATATTATAGATATAATATATATATATATATATATATATATATATACACTCACCTAAAGAATTATTAGGAACACCTGTTCTATTTCTCATTAATGCAATTATCTAGTCAACCAATCACATGGCAGTTGCTTCAATGCATTTAGGGGGGTGGTCCTGGCCAAGACAATCTCCTGAACTCCAAACTAAATGTCAGAATGGGAAAGAAAGGTGATTTAAGCAATTTTGAGCGTGGCATGGTTGTTGGTGCCAGACGGGCCGGTCTGAGTATTTCACAATCTGCTCAGTTACTGGGATTATCATGCACAACCGATTCTAGGGTTTACAAAGAATGGTGTGAAAAGGGAAAAACATCCAGTATGCGGCAGTCCTGTGGGCAAAAATGCCTTGTGGATGCTAGAGGTCAGAGGAGAATGGGCCGACTGATTCAAGCTGATAGAAGAGCAACGTTGACTGAAATAACCACTCGTTACAACCGAGGTATGCAGCAAAGCATTTGTGAAGCCACAACATGCACAACCTTGAGGCGGATGGGCTACAACAGCAGAAGACCCCACCGGGTACCACTCATCTCCACTACAAATAGGAAAAAGAGGCTACAATGTGCACGAGCTCACCAAAATTGGACTGTTGAAGACTGGAAAAATGTTGCCTGGTCTGATGAGTCTCGATTTCTGTTGAGACATTCAAATGGTAGAGTCCGAATTTGGCGTAAACAGAATGAGAACATGTATCCATCCTCTGATGGCTACTTCCAGCAGGATAATGCACCATGTCACTCGAATCATTTCAAATTGGTTTCTTGAACATGACAATGAGTTCACTGTACTAAAATGGCCAACACAGTCACCAGATCTCAACCCAATAGAGCATCTTTGGGATGTGGTGGAACGGGAGCTTCATGCCCTGGATGTGAATCCCTCAAATCTCCATCAACTGAAAGATGCTATCCTATCAATATGGGCCAACATTTCTAAAGAATGCTATCAGCACCTTGTTGAATCAATGCCACATAGAATTAAGGCAGTTCTGAAGGCAAAAGGGGGTCCAACACCGTATTAGTATGGTGTACCTAATAATTCTTTAGGTGAGTGTATATATATATATATATATATATATATATACACACACAGTAAATATATATTTATAATACAATTACATACATTATAAAATAATATAGAAATTACATTAATTATTATGTCAATACATTTAAGAACAAATTACCCATTACTCCAATATATGCAAATACATAGTACGGTATATGCAACTACTTTTTTATAAAGGTTTTGGTGCCATGGAGTGAGGGTTAAGCTGGCATAAAATCAGGGACCATCTGCAACAGCACAGATAAATTGTGGGATTGGATCTAAAACCATGCAGACTCGCATGTTTAGGCAGTAGCAGTGAAACACTCTATTGCACTGTACAGGGAGGTTCGAGGGAGATCTGCAGTTATTATTGTCAAAATAAATCAAAGTGCATTAGATAGCAGGTTTTGGCAGGCAGTGCAGAAAATAGTATTCAGAAAATAACTAGCGGAAAAAAAATTCTATCTCCTTTGAAAGAGTCTTTTTATTGAAGAACTTACATAGTCCTGTTATTTCAGGACAGAAATATTGTGTTCAGCTTTTCAATACCGCATGAATCTTTTTTTGTGCTTTACCACCTGCTTTCTAACACGATCTGTTTTTCCCCCCCATACATTTTCCCTTTTCACACTGAGCATAATAACTCTTTACATTGGTTAAGATAAAATAATTTGAATGGGATTAGAGATTGTCGGCTTGGCAGTTTCAGCACACTGCCCCTGCCATTCACTAAGCTATTATTCTTCATAATACAACATCACTGTCTTTAGAATTATAGAGAAGAGGAACCTAATTGCATAATGTATGTCCTTGGCTTGAACAAACAGATAAAAATCATATAGCAGAAGAGCACTTGGTGGATTTAACCCTTTGTGGTGCATTAGCTCTAAAATTTTGCAGAATTACTATTTTGGAGAGAGTAAGATAACTAACCTAAGGGTACTTTCACACTAGCGGTTTTCTTTTCCGGCACTGAGTTCCATCATAGGGGCTCAATACTGGAAAAGAACTGATCAGTTTTATCCCCATGCATTCTGAATGGAGAGAAATCCGTTTAGGATGCATCGGGATGTTTTCAGTTCAGTCACTGAACGGCGTTTTGGACGGAGGAAATACCACAGCATGCTGCGTTATTATCTCCGTCTAAAATTCCGGATCAGTTGCCGGAATCGGCATTAATTTACATTGAAATGTATTTGTGACAGATCGGTGGTGGTTCAACTCCCCACAGATCAGCTGACGGAACTGCTTGCTGGATCACTCTGCCGCAAGTGTGAAAGTAGCCTAAAACAGTCAAGCAAACCCTGGAAAAGGATTTAGAAAAATGTATAATACAAATTACAAAACAAATAAAATAATGACACCTATTGGCTCCTATGCACCTCCTGTAAGTATAGCAATAAATACTGTATCAATACTACTAATAGTTATGAATGAATGACAATCACAAAATAGAAAATTAAAGGGCTTTTCTGGGATTTTGATATTGATGTCTTATCCTCAGAATAGGTCAACAAAATCAGATCGGTGGTGGTTCAACTCCCCACAGATCAGCTGTATGAACATGACCCCAGCAGTCAGGTGAGTGCAGCAGCTCCAGTACCCCAGACTTGGGGGTATCAGAAATAATTGTAAAAAGTTTTGTATTGTATTTTTATACAGGGTGGCCCAGGAAAAAGTAGCCCGCCTCCAGTAATGGTTTGACAAGATGAATAAGCAAATGCTATATTTTTTTTTTTATTACCCACAAGTCACAAAAGATGCTGAAAGTGGTCCTTTTTCAGATCTTTGCATCTTTGGGCACAGCAGATTATGTCGACTGATACTGCTTGATAGTGTTGAGCGTTAGAGGCATTATTCGATTTTGCAATATTTCACGAATATATGGCCGAATATTCATCATATATTCGTGAATTCGCGAAATTGCTATCTTCGTTCACATTTTTTTTTTCATTATTAAAATCGCAATGTAAAATTTGCATAATACACATGTGCAAAAATGGGTGTGGCTTAGCAACTGTTTTTCGAACTACCCGAAGTTTGAGGCGATTGGAAAAGATGGTCTGAAGCAATTTTCAAGACAGTGAGGAAGAACTCCTGATCACTGAAAGTAATTTCACATTACTTCAAATAATTCAAATGGTAGGTGACCTCATTAAAGAAATGTCAAAGGTAGAAACAAAGTGGATACTTAACATGGATACCCTAATACCAAATGGCCTAAATGCCGAAATAGAGCTCTTTGCGTTCAATTAAACATACTTATGTTGAGGTACACTGTATGTCACTGTTAAACGGAGAACGAGGGGTTAAGAACTAACATCAGAAGGTGAGCGCATAAATAGGAAGCACTAGAAGAGCCCTGTAATACTTCCTGAGGAATAACAGCGTCTGTCCGAAATGCGTTGGAGGTTTTTTGGCACCTGTAGCAACCCTTCGCTACAGAAGTGATGTCACTAGTCGCTCAGTGAGAGCGCAAACCACTAACTCCTAACTTACCAGCATCACGCTACCGACCGGGGCGTATGCTGCACAGCATAGCAGGTATCCATGACAGTGCAGGATTCCAGATCCAATACAGCAGAGTGCGTACCTTAACAGAGCAGCGCTGACGAACAAGGTAATATAACTGAAAAACAATAGTAGCAATATTTAGAGATCATAATGCAATTGGAACACACTATTGCATAAGAGAGGCCGGACTTGGACGCCAGGTAAGGGGAGGCCATCATGATGGGTTTTGGTAGGAAGGGCCTGGGTTGGAGTTAGTTAAACTGGGGTGGGGAGGTGTGGTTACGGTGATTAGGTATGAGGAGTTTAGGAGTTAAATAGAGGTGACCGGCAGTCTGATGGCACCATTTTGTTTGGAATCAAACTGAGGAACAGCTTACCATGTCACAGGTGGAGGGGATGCTGCAGCAGCTGAGAGCAGCGGCGGAGGTCAGAGGTCCGGAGTGGCTGCAAGGACAGGTAGCCAGCCTGTTGCAGGGGGGGGGGCGGCGGGGACACACCACACGGTCGCGGCGGGTCCGGCCACCGGCGCGCCTGAGCCCAGAAGATACCCTTAGGGTCTGGCGCCGGGTCAGGAGCCCCTCAGGGGACCCTCCGCGCCGGGGGGCTAATGTGCACACTCCCTCCAGGTCCTCCCGGCGCGGGAGGAATCCAGGTGTTCGGCGGGGCCCAGTGAGGGGCGGGGCGGCAAGTGCTCCGTCTCCTGCAGCGTGCGACATGGAGGCTGGAGCTGGTACTGCAGGCTCCCCTCTCCAGGCTGGGGGGGGGGGGAGAGAGCTGCTCGGCATGGGAGAGGCAGCAGCAGCAGGGGACACGAGGCTGGGCACCAGGAGCGTGGTGGGGTGCACAGGCCTCAGCAGTATGATGGACAGCGTGCTGCTGGTCCTGCCCACGGGGAAGATGAGGAGGAGGAGTCGTTTTCGGCGCGCAGCGCATCCAGCGTGGAAGATGCTGGGATGCCCGGTCCGAGTGGGAGAGTGGCGTCTGGTGTGGTCGTTTCAGTGACAGCGGGGTCACTTCGTCAGGATTCAGGAATTCACAGCGCCCCGGCAGCCAGGTGAGGCGGCATTAGGAGCTTTTCTTGCGCTGGTGCAGGGTTCAGGGCTGGGTGGTTTAGGAGGGGGGCAAAAAGATATGATTGCGTGCTTGGGGAGGCTATTGTGTGGGTTAGCTGGTGTGGATTCTGGGAGTAGTGGGTCAGGCGGGGGGCCTCTGCAGGCGTAGGGGATTGGGCCTGTTGGGGGCGTGGAGGCAAGGGGCTCGGGCGTCGCAAACGCAGGCGGGTGGTGAGGATGACCGGCCGCGGGTGGATGATGCGGCCAGGGGGGAGGTTTATGTGTGTTTTGAAGGCCCACTGGGTGCGCACTTGAAACAGGAGATCAGGGATCTGTCACGGATGGTGTACAGGAAACAAGACAATGCAATACAATTAGAGTTGAGCGAACACCTGAATGTTCGGGTTCGAGAAGTTCGGCCGAACTTCCCGTAAATGTTCGGGTTCGGGATCCGAACCCGAACCGAACTTCGTCCCGAACCCGAACCCCATTGAAGTCAATGGGGACCCGAACTTTTGGGCACTAAAAAGGCTGTAAAACAGCCCAGGAAAGAGCTAGAGGGCTGCAAAAGTCAGCAACATGTAGGTAAATCCCCTGCAAACAAATGTGGATAGGGAAATGAATTAAAATTAAAATAAAAAAAATAAAAATGAACCAATATCAATTGAACAGAGGTCCCATAGCAGAGAATCTGGCTTCACATCAGCAGAGAATCAGTCTCTTCATGCCATAGCAAAGAATCTGGCTTCATGTCAGCAGAGAATTAGTCTCTTCATGCCATAGCAGAGAATCTGGCTTCATGTCAGCGCAGAATCAGTCTTCATGTCATAGCAGAGAATCAGGCTTCACGTCACCCACCACTGGAACAGGCCACTGTCACACATTTAGGCCCCGGCACCCAGACAGAGGAGAGCGGTCCCGTAACAGAGAATCTGGCCTTATGTCAGCGCAGAATCTGTCTTCATGTCATAGCAGAGAATCAGGCTTCACGTCACCCACCACTGGAACAGGCCACTGTCACACATTTAGGCCCCGGCACCCAGACAGAGGAGAGCGGTCCCGTAACAGAGAATCTGGCCTTATGTCAGCGCAGAATCTGTCTTCATGTCATAGCAGAGAATCAGGCTTCACGTCACCCACCACTGGAACAGGCCACTGTCACACATTTAGGCCCAGGCACCCAGGCCGAGGAGAGAGGTCCCGTAACAGAGAATCTGGCCTTATGTCAGCGCAGAATCTGTCTTCATGTCATAGCAGAGAATCAGGCTTCACGTCACCCACCACTGGAACAGGCCACTGTCACACATTTAGGCCCAGGCACCCAGGCAGAGGAGAGAGGTCCCGTAACAGAGAATCTGGCCTTATGTCAGCGCAGAATCTGTCTTCATGTCATAGCAGAGAATCAGGCTTCACGTCACCCACCACTGGAACAGGCCACTGTCACACATTTAGGCCCCGGCACCCAGACAGAGGAGAGCGGTCCCGTAACAGAGAATCTGGCCTTATGTCAGCGCAGAATCTGTATTCATGTCATAGCAGAGAATCAGGCTTCACGTCACCCACCACTGGAACAGGCCACTGTCACACATTTAGGCCCAGGCACCCAGGCAGAGGAGAGAGGTCCCGTAATAGAGAATCTGGCCTTATGTCAGAACAGAATCTGTATTCATGTCATAGCAGAGAATCAGGCTTCACGTCACCCACCACTGGAACAGGCCACTGTCACACATTTAGGCCCCGGCACCCAGACAGAGGAGAGCGGTCCCGTAACAGAGAATCTGGCCTTATGTCAGCGCAGAATCTGTATTCATGTCATAGCAGAGAATCAGGCTTCACGTCACCCACCACTGGAACAGGCCACTGTCACACATTTAGGCCCAGGCACCCAGGCAGAGGAGAGAGGTCCCGTAATAGAGAATCTGGCCTTATGTCAGAACAGAATCTGTATTTATGTCATAGCAGAGAATCAGGCTTCATGTCACCCACCACTGGAACAGGCCACTGTCACACATTTAGGCCCCGGCACCCAGACAGAGGAGAGAGGTCCCGTAACAGAGAATCTGGCCTTATGTCAGCGCAGAATCTGTCTTCATGTCATAGCAGAGAATCAGGCTTCACGTCACCCACCACTGGAACAGGCCACTGTCACACATTTAGGCCCCGGCACCCAGACAGAGGAGAGCGGTCCCGTAACAGAGAATCTGGCCTTATGTCAGCGCAGAATCTGTATTCATGTCATAGCAGAGAATCAGGCTTCACGTCACCCACCACTGGAACAGGCCACTGTCACACATTTAGGCCCAGGCACCCAGGCAGAGGAGAGAGGTCCCGTAATAGAGAATCTGGCCTTATGTCAGAACAGAATCTGTATTCATGTCATAGCAGAGAATCAGGCTTCACGTCACCCACCACTGGAACAGGCCACTGTCACACATTTAGGCCCAGGCACCCAGGCAGAGGAGAGAGGTCCCGTAATAGAGAATCTGGCCTTATGTCAGAACAGAATCTGTATTCATGTCATAGCAGAGAATCAGGCTTCACGTCACCCACCACTGGAACAGGCCACTGTCACACATTTAGGCCCCAGCACCCAGACAGAGGAGAGCGGTCCCGTAACAGAGAATCTGGCCTTATGTCAGTGCAGAATCTGTATTCATGTCATAGCAGAGAATCAGGCTTCACGTCACCCACCACTGGAACAGGCCACTGTCACACATTTAGGCCCAGGCACCCAGGCAGAGGAGAGAGGTCCCGTAACAGAGAATCTGGCCTTATGTCAGAGCAGAATCTGTATTCATGTCATAGCAGAGAATCAGGCTTTACGTCACCCACCACTGGAACAGGCCACTGTCACACATTTAGGCCCCGGCACCCAGACAGAGGAGAGCGGTCCCGTAACAGAGAATCTGGCCTTATGTCAGCGCAGAATCTGTCTTCATGTCATAGCAGAGAATCAGGCTTCACGTCAGCCACCACTGGAACAGGCCACTGTCACACATTTAGGCCCAGGCACCCAGGCAGAGGAGAGAGGTCCCGTAACAGAGAATCTGGCCTTATGTCAGCGCAGAATCTGTATTCATGTCATTGCAGAGAATCAGGCTTCACGTCACCCACCACTGGAACAGGCCACTGTCACACATTTAGGCCCCGGCACCCAGACAGAGGAGAGGTTCATTCAACTTTGGGTTGCCCCGCAATATAATGGTAAAATGAAATTAAAAATAGTATTGAATGAGGAAGTGCCCTGGAGTAGAATAATATATTGTTAAGGGGAGGTAGTTAATATCTAATCTGCACAAGGGATGGACAGGTCCTGTGGGATCCATGCCTGGTTCATTTTTATGAACGTCAGCTTGTCCACATTGGCTGTAGACAGGCGGCTGCGTTTGTCTGTAATGACGCCCCCTTCCGTGCTGAATACACGTTCAGACAAAACGCTGGCCGCCGGGCAGGCCAGCACCTCCAAGGCATAAAAGGCTAGCTCTGGCCACGTGGACAATTTGGAGACCCAGAAGTTGAATGGGGCCGAACCATCAGTCAGTACGTGGAGGGGTGTGCACAGGTACTGTTCCACCATGTTAGTGAAATGTTGCCTCCTGCTAACACGTTCCGTATCAGGTGGTGGTGCACTTAGCTGTGGCGTGTTGACAAAACTTTTCCACATCTCTGCCATGCTAACCCTGCCCTCAGAGGAGCTGGGCGTGACACAGCTGCGTTGGCGACCTCTTGCTCCTCCTCTGCCTTCGCCTTGGGCTTCCACTGGTTCCCCTGTGGCATTTGGGAATGCTCTCAGTAGCGCGTCTACCAACGTGCGCTTGTACTCGCGCATCTTCCTATCACGCTACAGTGTAGGAAGTAAGGTGGGCACATTGTCTTTGTACCGGGGATCCAGCAGGGTGGCAACCCAGTAGTCCGCACACGTTAAAATGTGGGCAACTCTGCTGTCGTTGCGCAGGCACTGCAGCATGTAGTTGCTCATGTGTGCCAGGCTGCCCAGAGGTAAGGACAAGCTGTCCTCTGTGGGAGGCATATCGTCATCGTCCTGTGTTTCCCCCCAGCCACGCACCAGTGATGGGCCCGAGCTGCTTTGGGTGCCACCCCGCTGTGAACATGCTTCATCCTCATCCTCCTCCACCTCCTCCTCATCCTCGTCCTCCTCGTCCTCCAGTAGTGGGCCCTGTCTGGCCACATTTGTACCTGGCCTCTGGTGTTGCAAAAAACCTCCCTCTGAGTCACTTCGAAGAGACTGGCCTGAAAGTGCTAAAAATGACCCCTCTTCCTCCTCTTCCTCCTGGGCCACCTCCTCTTCCATCATCGCCCTAAGTGTTTTCTCAAGGAGACATAGAAGTGGTATTGTAAAGCTGATAACGGCGTCATCGCCACTGGCCATGTTAGTGGAGTACTCGAAACAGCGCAACAGGGCACACAGGTCTCGCATGGAGGCCCAGTCATTGGTGGTGAAGTGGGTTTGATCCGCAGTGAGACTGACCCGTGCGTGCTGCAGCTGAAACTCCACTATGGCCTGCTGCTGCTCGCACAGTCTGTCCAGCATATGCAAGGTGGAGTTCCACCTGGTGGGCACGTCGCATATGAGGCGGTGAGCGGGAAGGCAGAAGTTACGCTGTAGCGCAGACAGGCGAGCAGCGGCAGGGTGTGAACGCCGGAAGCGCGAACAGACGGCCCGCACTTTATGCAGCAGCTCTGACATGTCGGGGTAGTTGCGAATGAACTTCTGCACCACCAAATTCAGCACATGCGCCAGGCAAGGGATGTGCGTCAAACCGGCTAGTCCCAGAGCTGCAACGAGAATTCGCCCATTATCGCACACCACCAGGCCGGGCTTGAGGCTCACCGGCAGCAACCACTCGTCGGTCTGTTGTTCTATACCCTGCCACAACTCCTGTGCGGTGTGGGGCCTGTCCCCCAAACATATGAGTTTCAGAATGGCCTGCTGACGTTTACCCCGTGCTGTGCTGAAGTTGGTGGTGAAGGTGTGTGGCTGACTGGATGAGCAGGTGGAAGAAGAGGAGGAGGAAGCTGAGTAGGAGGAGGAGGAGACAGGAGGCAAAGAATGTTGCCCTGCGATCCTTGGCGGCGGAAGGACGTGCGCCAAATAGCTCTCCGCCTGGGGCCCAGCCGCCACTACATTTACCCAGTGTGCAGTTAGGGAGATATAGCGTCCCTGGCCGTGCTTACTGGTCCACGTATCTGTGGTTAGGTGGACCTTGCCACAGATGGCGTTGCGCAGTACACACTTGATTTTATCGGACACTTGTTTGTGCAGGGAAGGCACGGCTCTCTTGGAGAAGTAGTGGCGGCTGGGAACAACATACTGTGGGACAGCAAGTGACATGAGCTGTTTGAAGCTGTGTGTGTCCACCAGCCTAAATGACAGCATTTCATAGGCCAGTAGTTTAGAAATGCTGGCATTCAGGGCCAGGGATCGAGGGTGGCTATGTGAGAATTTACGCTTTCTCTCAAATGTTTGTGAGATGAAGAGCTGAACGCTGCCGTGTGACATGGTTGAGATGCTTGGTGACGCAGGTGGTGGTGTTGGTGGTACATCCCATGTTTGCTGGGCGGCAGGTGCCAACGTTCCTCCAGAGGCGGAGGAAGAGGCCGAGGCGGCGGCAGCAGCAGCAGAAGAGGCCGAGGCGGCAGCAGCAGAAGAGGTAGCAGGGGGAGCCTGAGTGACTTCCTTGTTTTTACGGTGTTTACTCCACTGCAGTTCATGCTTTGCATGCAGGTGCCTGGTCATGCAGGTTGTGCTAAGGTTCAGAACGTTAATGCCTCGCTTCAGGCTCTGATGGCACAGCGTGCAAACCACTCGGGTCTTGTCGTCTGCACATTGTTTGAAGAAGTGCCATGCCAGGGAACTCCTTGAAGCTGCCTTTGGGGTGCTCGGTCCCAGATGGCGGCGGTCAGTAGCAGGCGGAGTCTCTTGGCGGCAGGTGTTCTGATTTTGCCCACTGCTCCCTCTTTTGCTACGCTATTGGCTCGGTCTCACCACTGCCTCTTCCTCCGAACTGTGAAAGTCAGTGGCACGACCTTCATTCCATGTGGGGTCTAGGACCTCATCGTCCCCTGCATCGTCTTCCACCCAGTCTTGATCCCTGACCTCCTGTTCAGTCTGCACACTGCAGAAAGACGCAGCAGTTGGCACCTGTGTTTGTCATCATCAGAGATGTGCTGAGGTGGTATTCCCATGTCCTCATCATCAGGAAAAATAGGTGGTTGTGCGTTAGTGCATTCTATCTCTTCCACCCCTGGGGAAGGGCTAGGTGGATGCCCTTGGGAAACCCTGGCAGCAGAGTCTTCAAACAGCATAAGAGACTGCTGCATAACTTGAGGCTCAGACAGTTTCCCTGATATGCATGGGGGTGATGTGAGACCGATGGGCTTGGTTTTCATGCGCCATCTGTGCGCTTTCTGCAGAAGACTGGGTGGGAGATAATGTGAACGTGCTGGATCCACTGTCGGCCACCCAATTGACTAATGCCTGTACCTGCTCAGGCCTTACCATCCTTAGAACGGCATTGGGCCCCACCAAATATCGCTGTAAATTCTGCTGGCTACTTGGACCTGAGGTAGTTGGTTCACTAGGATGTGTAGCTGTGGCAGAACGGCCACGTCCTCTCCCAGCACCAGAGGGTCCACTAACAACACCACGACCATGTCCACGTCCGCGTCCCTTATTAGATGTTTTCCTCATTGTTCCCGTTCACCACAATTTTGAGAATGGCAAATTTGGGAATGCTTTTTCAACCCAGAACAAAAAGTCTGCTTTTACGGTCACTACAAATAACTTAACCAGCTAAAACTGTGCAGATTTGGTTGAATAGAGATGTGAGACCTGTTTTTTTTTGCGCTGTGTGACAGTTATAGGTTTAATCACAGAATGACACTTCTATCAGCACGCTAGCGTGTGTCTTAGGTTTTTCTGAATGACACTATCAATACCTTCAATGTAAGATTTTCTTTTTGGGATAGATTTCAAGTAGGCCTCAAATACCACAAACTAGTTATTTTCAGAATGGCAAATTTGGGAATGCTTTTTCAACCCAGAACAAAAAGTCTGCTTTTACAGTCACTACAAATAACTTGACCAGCTAAAACTGTGCAGATTTGGTTGAATAGAGATGTGAGACCTGTTTTTTTTTGCGCTGTGTGACAGTTATAGGTTTAATCACAGAATGACACTTCTATCAGCACGCTAGCGTGTGTCTTAGGTTTTTCTGAATGACACTATCAATACCTTCAATGTAAGATTTTCTTTTTGGGATAGATTTCAAGTAGGCCTCAAATACCACAAACTAGTTATTTTCAGAATGGCAAATTTGGGAATGCTTTTTCAACCCAGAACAAAAAGTCTGCTTTTACGGTCACTAAAAATAACTTGACCAGCTAAAACTGTGCAGATTTGGTTGAATAGAGATGTGAGACCTGTTTTTTTTTTTGCGCTGTGTGACAGTTATAGGTTTAATCACAGAATGACACTTCTATCAGCACGCTAGCGTGTGTCTTAGGTTTTTCTGAATGACACTATCAATACCTTCAATGTAAGATTTTCTTTTTGGGATAGATTTCAAGTAGGCCTCAAATACCACAAACTAGTTATTTTCAGAATGGCAAATTTGGGAATGCTTTTTCAACCCAGAACAAAAAGTCTGCTTTTACGGTCACTACAAATAACTTGACCAGCTAAAACTGTGCAGATTTGGTTGAATAGAAATGTCAGGTCTATTTTTTAGGCGCTGGGTGACAGGCTCAACTTGCCCCTGATGTAATATATGGCCAAAAAATAACCACACTGTTGATGGTTAAATGCACTTGGGTGACACAGGCTCAGCCTGCAGCTGATGTAGTATATGGCCAAAAAATAATCAGACTGTTGATGGTTAAATCCACTTGGGTGACACAGGCTCAGCCTGCAGCTGATGTAGTATATGGCCAAAAAATAACCAGACTGTTGATGGTAAATGCACTTCGGTGACACAGGCTCAGCCTGCAGCTGATGTAGGATATAGCACAAAATAACCACACTATTGATGGTTAAATACACTTGGTGATAGCTCGTGCTGGCGCACCACAAGTCACAAAATGTCCGCCGATCACCCCAGAAAAAAAGTGATCTAAAAACGCTCTGGGCAGCCTCAAAAAAGTGAGCAAGTCAATAATAGCACTTCAATGATCCACAGTTGCAGATCGATCACAGAATGAAGTCTTTTGGAGGAGTTAATCTGCCTAATCTCGCCCTAACGTCGCAGCTGCAACCTCTCCCTATACTGATCATAGCAGAGTGACGTGCGGCGCTACGTGACTCCAGCTTAAATAGAGGCTGGGTCACATGGTGCACTGGCCAATCACAGCCATGCCAATAGTAGGCATGGCTGTGATGGCCTCTTGGGCCAAGTAGTATGACGCTTGTTGATTGGCTGCTTTGCAGCCTTTCAAAAAGCGCCAAGAAAGCGCCGAACACCGAACCCGAACCCGGACTTTTACGAAAATGTTCTGGTTCGGGTCCGTGTCACGGACACCCCAAAATTCGGTACGAACCCGAACTATACAGTTCGGGTTCGCTCATCCCTAAATACAATTAATGACTCACTGGATTCACAACTAAGGAACAAAAGGGAGACCCCTACATGAGACCTGCCACTCTCCCTAATTGCTCAGCCTATGCGAACACCCCAAAGGTGGATAGCGCATATCCACGTACCTCGGCTATCTAATACCTGAAGACCCTACAATAGTGAGGGGACACGACCACCGGCTCCCTACACAAGACACGGAGGGAGTCAGGGTCACCTGAAAATCCAGCAGACAGAAAATCACAAATAAAGGAACAGCACTTATCTTGTTTCCGGGTATGGTGACGGTTTGGTCCGACATAGTGGTTCGGAAGACATGGAGGTAGGCATGTTCGGTTGAGCGGATCAACAAGGCCAGGGTGAAGTTGAATAGGGCTATTGGGAGGTTTATGGCGCGGAATGGAGCAGTAGCGGTTCGGCATACGGATCTGGAAGCAGGGAGTGGTGGTTTTTGGAGGTCCGATGGTGTTCATCTGAATGCGGTGGGCATTGATCTTTGGGCGCTAGGTTTGCAAAATGGAATTGAACGTGCTTTGCGTTTGTGGAGGAACTCGCAGGCTTGAGGGTGGTTGTAGGTTCAAGCTGCGCGTTGTTGGCGGTGGGAGATCATAGAAGCTGGTGGTATATGACGGTAGTGGAAATGGGAGGGCCTCAATGGTGGGGCTGGACTCTCATAGTTTCAGGTACTTGGTTAATTGGAGAAGGCGTCCATCAGTTGGTGTCTCCGAGCTGGTGCTTACAGCTGGAGGCAAGATGGAGATGCCAGGTTGGCTTCTTGTGGATGGTAACATTTTGGGGCTTCTACGATCTCCCTCGTCAGGGGTTAATGTTAATTTTAATGTTATTGTTATTTATGGATGTATTTATTTTATTAATAAAATGGCTGCTGTGGCCGATTTAATCCAAGCAAAGTGTGTGGTGTTTTATTGGGATGGTACTTGGATGAGGGAAAATGGGGAAGTTATGGTGGGCCCTGAGTAAGTAACCAATAACCCTATCATGTAATAGAAATATTTAACACTACTTCCCCTCCCCTTGAGAGCGCGGTACCATTTGAATTACTTGAAGTGTACCTATTAAACTCAGCAGTTTGTGCTGTCCTGCTGTGGTACCGCAGCCATATAGGTTTAGCAAACAAAATTGCGCTACTGAAGCAACTAAATATTCACATTACTCCAGTGTATTTGATTACATTTCACATGCATGTCAGACCAATCGCTTTATATGCAGATAGAGTGTTGTAAAATATTCATGATTGCTAAAATCGCCAATTTTTTCCCCGCGATACATATAACTTCACTTTTTATCAGGTCTAAGTAGATATTACTGATTGGTGCACTAAGTAATGTTGTAACATCACAGCACTATGTCTGTAGAATGTACGTATGGACAGAATAGAAATCTCTCACATGCATATTGCACATCCATTTTCCTGCCGCACAGTATATACACCACAAGCACACACAAACACAGTCTATAGTTTACAGTTTGTGTCCTGTTGCTCAGGACACAGGAGAAGCTTTCTTTGTCTTACCGCCAGTATTTGCTGGTTCATTTAGAGTTACCCAGGGTGCACCACGGGGAGGCAAACCAGCTGTACACCCCATACCGTACTGTCACTTCACTAGACAGGTACATCTCTGTTCAGCTGGCCAATATCCGATTGCTCAAACCCCACACACATACAATCGCAATACAATCCCATCTTATAACGGTAACATTAAATGTAAAATTTCCCCTTCGAAGACAAAATACTTTTTGATGTGGACATTATTTACAATTAGAGTTGAGCAAACACCTGGATGTTCGGGTTCGAGAAGTTCGGCCGAACTTCCCGGAAATGTTCGGGTTCGGGATCCAAACTCGACCCGAACTTCGTCCCGAACCCGAACCCCTTTGAAGTCAATGGGGACCGAACTTTTCGGCACAAAAAAGGCTGTAAAACAGCCCAGGAAAGGGCTAGAGGGCTGCAAAAGGCAGCAAAATGTAGGTAAATCCTCTGCAAACAAATGTGGATAGGGAAATGAATTAAAATAAAAATAATAAAAATTAAACAATATCAATTGGAGAGAGGTCCCATAGCAGAGAATCAGGCTTCATGTCATAGCAGAGAATCAGGCTTCATGTCACCCACCACTGGAACAGGCCATTGTCAGATATTTTTAGGCCCCGGCACCCAGACAGAGGAGAGAGGTCCCATAACAGAGATTCAGGCTTGGGTGTGTCTGGTGTCTGCAGCTGCTGTAAGAGGTTGTGTGATTCAGAGCTCTCCACAACTTCCAAGCACAGGCCTCTCTGGGGAGTTTCTTAACACCTGCTCCCCAGGAGGAGTTCCAGACTTGCGGGGAGTTCCTCAACATCTCTCCCCAGCCCAGGCCCTGCCTCTCCCTAGGGAGCTGGTGGGGTCCTGAGGCCATGGCTTCCCAGAGGAACACTCCTGCTCCCTGGCTTGGGTCGGAGGGGAGTAAGGAGCTACAGAGACCGGCCAGGAGTGATGGCAGCGAGGGGGCAACCACATCAGGACGCGGTAGTGGCAGCCGAGTCCCCCCTGAAGACCTGAAGTCACAAGCAGAGGATCAGGAGGTGTCGTCCCAGGTAGGTTGGGGGTCCCGGAGGGAGAAAGAGGCTACCCAAACCTACAGCTCCCGCGTGGCGTACCACCTCCATGAATTCAAGGAGCTGGGGCAGCACCTCAAGAGCCTGAGCCAGGAGCTGAAAATGCTTAGGGCAAAGGCTAATGTCACGAATAGTAAGAAAAGGGCTCCTATTTCTGAAAAAATTAAGGTGCTCAAGAAGGAGGTAAAAGAGGCACAGGAAAGAAGGGAAAGGCTTCTGAATGAAAGTGGACCTTTTAGGGAAAAACTCCTAAATGAGGAGAGATTCCTGGAGATGGAGGAGAAAAGGAGAGAGCAGAGCGCAAACAGCGACAGTGAAGACAAGGATAGCCGCATACCTGGCGTGGTGTCCGCGTCTGTCACTCGTCGGTCGGTCCGGCCGGAGCCCGCGCCAGCCCCTCCTGACTCGCAGTGGTCTGTGCCAGGTGATTGCAGTATCCCGGCGCAACAAGCAGGGTTGCCCTCGTCCGAGGGAGAATTATCGTCGGCCGCAGAGGCCTTCAGTGAAGAGGAGGGCGGAGGAGGAGGGCTGATGGAGGAGATTCGTCGGCTGGAATCCCCTGTCCAGTTGCAGAACTTTGTTTTCGGCGATGAGCTGTTGGAAGAAACCGGCAAGGAAAAAAAAAAAAAGAAGAAAAACAAAAAGAAGGAAAAACAGCAGGCAGTGGAGACACATTTCATCTATGTTCCTGCGGAGCGCTTGGTGCAGGCTGAAAAGTCTGTGCCAGGTGCTCCGCAGGTTAGTGTCCCCAATTCACTGCCTGTAGCAAGTAACATCCATTCCAAGATGGCGCCGATTGCTGACATGGGTGATGGAGGAAGCGGCAAAATCTTAGCTCAAGTGGGAGCCTCCGGTACTGATGGCCACTCCCCAGTGGGAGGGGGGGGTGGTCCGGCGCCGGAGTCAGCTCCTGTGAAAGAGGTGGCCCCGCCCACCGCTCTGGCTACTGCTCTGCCTGCCGTTCCGGTATGTGGGGTGGTGCTGGGGCGGTGTGACGGGATCGCCGTCCCTCCCACTCAAAGTGGTAATAGCCCTGAGTCTCCGCCTGCACCTGCAAAAGTGCGGCGGGGATCAGGGGATGCAGCGGAGAGCGCGGCTGGAGGCGTGGCCGGGGGTGTGTCCGGGGGTGTGTCTGGGCGTCCTCCTATCGGCACGCATGTGGGCGTGGCTGGGGGGGTGCCCGGCCGGGCTTCCGGATGCGTGCCCGGAGCTGTGAGTAATTGCGCAGGCGCAGTAAACAAGCGCCTGCGCATTGAGGAACCAGGGGCCGGAGCTGCTGGAAAGGATCAGCCTGCAGCGCTCCGGTCCTCTGTAAGGAAAGTGAAAGAGGGGTACATTGCGCCAGAGTATATGGCCATGTACATTGCCACTGGGCATGCCCCCCCTGTCTCTGCCTCCTCCTCCAGCGCTGAATTAAGTGCTGGGGAGGGGAGGAGTGCGGTTGCTCATGCCCAGATCCTAAGGGCAGCAGGGGAGGGGAGTGGCTTGGCCAGTGGCAGTGGCAGTGTAAATAATAATAGGGCTAATAAAGTTAATGATTCTAGAAGTGATATGGCGACACCAGTTGCACCAGCTGTCCCAGCAGGGAGACAGGGTGTGTGTAAGCAGGGTGCTGGTAGGGGTGTTGGTGGGGGTGCCGCATCGGGTCCCAAAGGTGGGGTGGATGCTGGGAGACATCGGACCGTCGCTGAGAAAGCGGCGGCTGCGGCTCCTGGTGTCCGCCCTCCGGAGGGGTCCGGCGTGGCATCTGGTACTAGTGTAGTGGGGGGGGGGCGGTTCGGTTGCCCCTCCTGCGGCCGTAACACCTGGCAGAAGTTATGCCAGTGTGGCTGCGGCCGTGGGGGGGGAGGGGCTATCCTCGTTGGCTTCCTCATTCCCAGGAGTCGCGGTTGGTGACTTACAGCGGCGGCTCCTGGAGGCCCTCAAAAAGGGGGAGAGCTCAATGACAGTAGAGGGTGAGAAGGTGGACCTATCCTTATGGATAAACAGGCATGGCCTGCGAGCTTTCCGAGAGGAAAGGGGGGGCGAGACCACCTGGTCCCTGCCCACAACCGGCCCTGGGACCAGACGGAATGTAGTCTGTCTCAAGTGGAGAAGCAATGATGCCTGCCCTACGAGAAAGAGGGTGGTGGAGCTCCTGCTTGAGATGGGTTTCAGGGTGGCTGACATCTTCGCCCTGATACATCCCTATGGTTCCAGGGAGTTCGACATCAGCTTTGCCCGGCCGGAGGGCCTAGAGCTTTTCTGGTCTGGATATGAGCTGGTGAAGAACTTACCGGATTGGAAGGGTTTTTTCGCTCAGGCGATAACCCGGCAGAACAACGTCAAGAAGGTGACCGTTTTAACCCGTAACGAATCACTTTCTTGCGTTGATATTCTGACGTGGCTAAGTAGGTATGGGGACGTCCAGGGTGTACCATCCAAAAACCTGGACGAATTTGGCATTTGGTCGGGAGCCTGGACTTTCAATGTGAAGTTAAAATGTCTAGGAAGCACGGTTTCCCACATTCCATCCTCTGCCTTCATCGGCCGGGATAGGATCCTCGTTTTCTACAGGGGGCAGCCTAAGCTCTGTCACAAGTGTGGCAGCCCTTCACACTTCAGCGCCAGCTGCCAAGTGCAGAAGTGCGCGTTGTGTGGAGGGACAGGTCACCTTGCCGCATCTTGTGTGGAGATTAGGTGCAACTTGTGTGGTGTGCTCGGACACCCATTTAGTCGCTGTCCCCTCTCAGAGGTCAATGCGGCCCGAGCTCACGCAGGAGTGGGCCGGGAGGTCTCTTCGGCTGAGGCAGGTGCTGGCGGAGACAGTCGAGTTAAGGGGTCGGTGAAGACCAAGAGCGGTCCTTCCCGGCAGAGGCGGAGGGAGAGGCGCCAGGCGGAGAGGGAACAGAAGGAGCCCCACCAAAATGGGGTGATGTCTGCCCCTCCCCAAGTGGCGGGCTCCCGTAGTTCGGAGACCCTAGAGGACAGGGAGCTAAGTGCGGAGATCAGGAGACTAGACCGGGCCGATGAGACCCAGTCTTCACACTACGAAAGTGCAGAGGGTAGTGAGACTGGGTCTAATATCAATAGACGGAAACGGTTCTCAAAAAAAAAGAGCCCGACCAAAGTAGCCAGGGAAGGCGTAACTGGCTCCCCTCTTGAGCTCTCCAACCGGTATCTCACTTTGGATGAGATCTCCGCCTCCTCTTCATCTGGGGAGGAGGTAAGAAGTGGGGTACCGGGGGCGAAGGTGGGAGGGCTTCCAGGAGGCCCCGTGCCCCTCTCTGGTGTGGATGTAAGGTCCCCAGAAGAGGAGGCAAATCTGATTCCTGGAACTGAGAAAGACAGGGGCGGTACGCAAGAGGGAGCGGTGGTGACAGATGGAATGGACACCACCGTCTCTCTCAAAAGAGGACGCGCCGCCTTAGAGGATAGCCCCGGGAGGGGTAAGAGGGTCGGGAAGGAAGGAGGACATTCAGCTTAAACACCAAGTATGGCGGTACCCACTCAGCTGACACTGGCGACCATTAATGTCGCCAGCGTTAAATCTGATGCGGCTCGCTACACAGCCTTTGATTTTTTCAGCCGAGTTGAAGCTGATGTATTATTTTTGCAGGAGACCAGACTGTCAAACTTGGCAGAAGTCCACAAGGCGAAGAGGGAGTGGAGATCTGGGCCCTCCTTCTGGTCTCTTGCGGCTGAGTCGTATAGCGGAGTGGCGGTTCTTTTCACCGTACCGGTAGAATGCCGACGGGTGGTTGAGCTGGAAATGGGGAGGTGTTTGATCTTGGATATCCTCATGAGGGGACAGGAACTGCGCCTGATCAATATCTATGGGCCCCAGTCCAGGTGGGACAGGAAATGTCTCTTTATGAGGATCAAGCCTTTCCTTTTTACAAGCCGGCAAGTGGTCTTTGGTGGGGACTTTAACACCATCATAAGGTCCCAAGATAGGGGAGGCACCAGAAACCCGCTGGCTTATGATAGTATAGCTTTAAATAGCATAGCTAGTGAGGCTTGTCTGGTGGATGTCCACATTAGGCACACCCCAGACCACGGGGGTTTCACTTTCTATAGAGGAGATAGGATTAGGTCTAGAATAGACAGGTTTTTTTTTAAGGAGGAGGCTACTTTCTCGCCCTTAAGGGTTGTGGAGGTAGAATTCTCTGACCACTGTCTGATTATGTTCTCTCTGAATATTTCAGAATCCCCCCAAATGGGAAGAGGTTACTGGAAGCTGAATGCGGGAGTCCTGGAGGAAGCAGAGGTAAGACAATCCTTTGAGGACTTTCTTCAGAGTCAGGTAGCTTTGCTGGATCTCTGTGACACTAAGTCAGAGTGGTGGGAGGTATTCAAAGACCGGGCCGCAAAGTTCTTCCGCCAGCTCTCGAGCCTCAGGTCCCTGGACAGGTACCGCCTGTATCAGGGTCTGAGGAGGAAACTCGAAGATCTGGTCTCGACTGGAGGTAGCCGCGAGGATATCTCCAGGGTGAAATCTTTGCTCAAGAGGTGCCAGTATGATAGGCACACATCTTTAGTTTTTGAGAGGGACTTCGGGAAGTACCGCTCGCCCGACCCCTACAGAAATTGTAAGATGTCAGTGAAGAGTAAGTTAGTGACAGGACTGGTTGACAGTACGGGTTCCCTGAACAGGTCCAGATCAGGGATCCTGGAAGTCGTCAGATCCTTTTACTCGTGCCTCTTGGGAAAGAGGGATCTGGATCGGGACAAGATGTCGGATTTCCTGGCTGAAATCACCCCTGAGTCAGAAGCTCACCTCTCTTTTGACGGTTTGGTAGAAGAGATCAGGAAGGAGGAAGTTATCCTGGCGGTGGAAGGGTTAGCTCTGAAGAAGTCGCCAGGCCCGGATGGCTTAACATCCGAGTTTTATAAGACCTTTAAGGACTCTTTATGTCCCCTCTTGACTGAGGTATTCAATGAGTGTCTATCCTCGGGCACTCTGCCTCAGTCAATGAGGAGGTCAGCCCTGATCCTCCTATCAAAAGCTAAAGATCCGAGCCGTATTGAGAACTGGCGTCCCATAGCACTTCTCAATACGGACAGAAAGATTCTGGCCAAGATACTGTTTAACAGGCTGGTGAAATTTGCGCCTCAACTCCTTTCGGTGGCTCAGCATTGCTCGGTTCCAGGCCGCAGCACTTTTAGTGCTGTGCTCGGTGTCCGAGAGGCAGTGGAACAGAGTAGAGCAGGCCACTGGAGGGGGTACATGCTGTCCTTAGATCAAGCAAAGGCATTTGATCGGGTGAACCATGAGTACCTCTGGTCGGTCCTTCTGAAGTATGGCCTGCCGGGGGGGTTTGTCGATTGGTTAAAGATCTTGTATGCGGGGGCGGAGAGTTTCCCGCTTGTGAACGGTTGGTCTGGCTGCCCTTTTGAGGTTGGGTCCGGCGTTCGCCAGGGTTGTCCTTTGAGCCCGCTTTTATACGTGTTCGCGATTGATCCCTTTCTTAAGAGGGTCAATCGTGGACCGTTGGCGGGAGTCGGGATGGATCCGGCGGCGCCGGAAGCCACTCTGAGGTCAGTAGCGTACGCCGACGATGTCACCATTTTCGTGTCCTCGAAAGGGGAGGCGGAATATGTGATGTCTGAGGTGGATCGCTACTCGGAAGCATCCGGGTCCATGATCAACCGGGATAAGTGTGAGATTCTCTGGCTGGGAGGGGGTGATCCAGCTTTTGATCTCCCGGACACCCTCCCAGGGCCCCAGTCGTCAGCCAAAGTCCTAGGCATCCATTTCGGTCATGGGGATTATCCCACTCAAAATTGGGACGACAGGCTTAAGATCGCCGCTCAGAAGGTCGACCAGTGGAAGGGCTGGTCTTTGACCCTCAGGGAAAGGGTGCACCTGATCAAGGCTTTCCTGCTCCCTCTGCTTATCTATTTGGGCAGTGTGTGTATCTTGCCAGAGCCTCTCTGGACTCGGGTTTACAGTCTGTTTTTCCAGCTCTTATGGGGGAATAGACTGAACCTGATCAAGAGGGAGGTGACTTACCGCACGAGGAGATTAGGGGGGTTATCTATGGTCAACCCCGTGGTGTTTCTTGTAAACACATTTGTTAAAGTAAATCTGGCGAACCTCTGGATGGAGAGGGCTTCTCCGTGGGTAGTCTCCTGCCGGGGGTGGTTTCGGCCTTTCTTCCAGGAATGGGAGACAGGAGGGCAAGTGAAGGACTTGCGTACGCCTCACGGATATCTTCCGGCTTACGTCACCCCGATTCTGAAGGTAATCCGCCGGTGGGGTTTGGAGGTAGGGGAAATCAGGACTCTGTCAAGGAGGTCCCTTGACGAGAGGGTCTTGTTGTCCCACTTCCAGAAGCCCCTGGCCCTCAAGGATTGCCCAAGCCGGGATCTAGACAAGGGGTTACAGTTGCTAAATTCTGCAAGGATCCCCTTGAAGTTTTGGGACTTGGCTTGGCGCTGCTTTCACGGGAGGCTGTATGTAAGGGACAATCTGAAGTACAGGAACTCTGATGAAAGGGGTTGTCCCCGGGAGGAGTGCGGCTCCATACTGGAAAGTATGGAGCACTTCCTGCTCCAGTGTCCCTTTAATACAGAGGTGTACAAACGGGTGGGAGCTTCCATTGGCTGGCCTAGGCTAGCCAGCCTCTCCTATGCGGAGTGGGCCTATGGAGTGCTCAGAGACCTGGGCAGAAGGGACCTGTGCACATGTTTTTTAGTTAGCATAGTGGTTAGGTACTACACGTGGAACGCACGGTGTTTAGTTTCAACAAGGCAGAAAGTCCTCCCAGTGGATGAGGTGTGTAGGAACATTCTGGGAGACCTGGTGAAGGTACGTTCTCTCGAGTACGAAAGACTGGGTACCAGCAGGGCCTCTCTCCTCTGGAGAGGTTTTGCTTTTAGTGTACCATAGCCTAGTAGTACTCTTCCTGGTGGTGGGCTGATACTCTCACCCTAGATTTTTGTTTTGGATAAAGTGTATGGTTTTTGAAAGGCTTGCAAAGGCTGAACTTGGTCCTTCGGGAGTGGTTATGTGTGGTTATAGTAATGTTTATTGTATGGTATATTGTATATATTGTGTATATTATGTTGAAGGATAGGGTAAGCGGGGGTTAGTTAGTTAGGTTGGGTGGGTTAGGGTGAGGGGGGGGGACACTTACAAAGTGTGGGGAGGCCTACATCCAGTCCTGGACTACGCGGACATGGGAGGACATGGGGCGAGGGCTGGATGTGGGTGGTGGAGGTAGGGCTGGCCTCGGACTATGCGGACATGCAGAGGACATGAGGCGGAGGTCAGTCCTGGGGGTTTTAGTTTTAGTTTAGGATAGGGAATGGCTAGGGACAGGGAGGGTAAGTTTGTAGTTTTGTAGTTTGTAGTGTTGTTTATATATATATATATATAAAAAAAAAAAAAAATTATAATAATAATAATAAAAAATATATATATTATTTTTTTGCTTAGGGGCAAGTTGCCTGGATTTGAGTTACGGCGAAGTAGCCATATTTTCGTTTGAGTTTGATTTTATTCTGTGTTTTATTTCAATTTCTTTGGGTTAGGTTATTTCGGCCGAACCGGCTGGGTAAGTTTTATTTATTTTAGGTTATTTATTGTAGATTGTAGGTTTGTAGTTTTATGTGTAGGTATGAATGTGTGTGTGAATGTGGCTGGGGCAGCTGGAATGCTGTCTATGTTTAAGTTTTGTATGTCTATACTTGTAATTATTTATGTAACGTTTTGTAATTTTATAATAAAAAAGAGTTCCCATAGCAGAGATTCAGGCTTCATGTCATAGCAGAGAATCAGGCTTCATGTCACCCACCACTGGAACAGGCCATTGTCAGATATTTTTAGGCCCCGGCACCCAGACAGAGAGGTTTATTCAACTTTGGGTTGCCCCGCAATATAATGGTAAAATTAAAAAAAGAGGATTGAATGAGGAAGTGCCCTGGAGTACAAGAATATATGGTTATGGGGAGGTAGTTATAAATGTCTAATCTGCACAAGGGATGGACAGGTCCTGTGGGATCCATGCCTGGTTCATTTTTATGAACGTCAGATTGTCCACATTGGCTGTAGACAGGCGGCTGCGTTTGTCTGTAATGACACCCCCTGCTGTGCTGAATACACGTTCAGACAAAATGCTGGCTGCCGGGCAGGCCAGCACCTCCAAGGCATAAAAGGCTAGCTCTGGCCACGTGGACAATTTGGAGACCCAGAAGTTAACCCTGCCCTCAGAGGAGCTGGCCGTGACACAGCTGCGTTGGTGACCTCTTGCTCCTCCTCTGCCTTCGCCTTGGGCTTCCACTGGTTCCCCTGTGACATTTGGGAATGCTCTCAGTAGCGCGTCTACCAACGTGCGCTTGTACTCGCACATCTTCCTATCACGCTCCAGTGCAGGAAGTAAGGTGGGCACATTGTCTTTGTACCGGGGATACAGCAGGGTGGCAACCCAGTAGTCCGCACACGTTAAAATGTGGGCAACTCTGCTGTCGCTGCGCAGGCACTGAAGCATGTAGTCGCTCATGTGTGCCAGGCTGCCCAGAGGTAAGGACAAGATGTCCTCTGGGAGGCGTATCGTCATCGTCCTGCGTTTCCCCTCCCCACGCACCAGTGATGGGCCCGAGCTGCGTTGGGTGCCACCCCGCTGTGAACATGCTTCATCCTCATCCTCCTCCACTTTATGCAGCAGCTCTGACATGTCGGGGTAGTTGTGAATGAACTTCTGCACCACCAAATTCAGCACATGCGCCCGGCAAGGGATGTGCGTCAAACCGGCTAGTCCCAGAGCTGCAACGAGATTTCGCCCATTATCGCACACCACCAGGCCGGGCTTGAGGCTCACCGGCAGCAACCACTCGTCGGTCTGTTGTTCAATACCCGGCCACAACTCCTGCGCGGTGTGGGGCCAGTCCCCCAAACATAAGAGTTTCAGAATGGCCTGCTGATGTTTACCCCGGGCTGTGCTGAAGTTGGTGGTGAAGGTGTGTGGCTGACTGGATGAGCAGGTGGAAGAAGAGGAGGAGAAAGCTGAGTAGGAGGAGGAGGCTACAGGAGGCAAAGAATGTTGCCCTGCGATCCTTGGTGGTGGAAGGACGTGCGCCAAACTGCTCTCCGCCTGGGGCCCAGCCGCCACTACATTTACCCAGTGTGCAGTTAGGGAGATATAGCGTCCCTGGCCATGCTTACTGGTCCATGTATCTGTGGTTAGGTGGACCTTGCCACAGATGGCATTGCGCAGTGCACACTTGATTTTATCGGATACTTGGTTGTGCAGGGAAGGCACGGCTCTCTTGGAGAAGTAGTGGCGGCTGGGAACAACATACTGTGGGACAGCAAGCGACATGAGCTGTTTGAAGCTGTGTGTGTCCACCAGCCTGAATGACAGCATTTCATAGGCCAGTAGTTTAGAAATGCTGGCATTCAGGGCCAGGGATCGAGGGTGGCTAGGTGGGAATTTACGCTTTCTCTCAAATGTTTGTGAGATGGAGAGCTGAACTCTGCCGTGTGACATGGTTGGGATGCTTGGTGACGGAGGTGGTGGTGTTGGTGCTACATCCTCTGTTTGCAGGGCGGCAGGTGCCAACGTTCCTCCAGAGGTGGAGGAAGAGGCCGAGGCAGCAGCAGAAGAGGTAGCAGGGGGAGCCTGAGTGAGTTCCTTGTTTTTAAGGTGTTTACTCCACTGCAGTTCATGCTTTGCATGCAGGTGCCTGGTCATGCAGGTTGTGCTAAGGTTCAGAACGTTAATGCCTCGCTTCAGGCTCTGATGGCACAGCATGCAAACCACTCGGGTCTTGTCGTCAGCACATTGTTTGAAGAACTGCCACGCCAGCGAACTCCTTTAAGCTGCCTTTGGGGTGCTCAGTCCCAGATGGCGGTGGCCAGTAGCAGGCAGACTCTCTTGGCGGCGGGTGTTCTGCTTTTGCCCGCTGCTCCCTCTTTTGCTACGCTGTTGGCTCAGTCTTACCACTGCCTCTTCCTCCGAACTCTGAAAGTCAGTGGCACGACCTTCATTCCATGTGGGGTCTAGGACCTCATCGTCCCCTGCATCGTCTTCTACCCAGTCTTCCTCCCTGACCTCCTTTTCAGTCTGCACACTGCAGAAAGACGCATCAGTTGGCACCTGTGTTTCATCATCAGAGACGTGCTGAGGTGGTATTCCCATGTCCTCATCATCAGGAAACATAAGTGGTTGTGCGTCAGTGCATTCTATGTCTTCCACCGCTGGGGAAGGGCTAGGTTGATGCCCTTGGGAAACCCTGCCAGCAGAGTCTTCAAACAGCATAAGAGACTGCTGCATAAGTTGAGGCTCAGACAGTTTCCCTGATATGCATGGGGGTGATGTGACAGACTGATGAGCTTGGTTTTCAGGCGCCATCTGTGCGCTTTCTGCAGAAGACTGGGTGGGAGATAATGTGAACGTGCTGGATCCACTGTCGGCCACCCAATTGACTAATGCCTGTACCTGCTCAGGCCTTACCATCCTTAGAAAAGCATTGGGCCCCACCAAATATCGCTGTAAATTCTGGCGTCTACTGGGACCTGAGGTAGTTGGTACACTAGGACGTTGTCACGGCCATGGCTATGACCGTGACTCTTCAACCGCATGCGATTGTCAGCGGTTTGGTTTTGTCGTCAATCACAGGTGAGGGCAGTGGTATTTGCCTCACCTGTGGTTGCCACTGACAACGCTTGCTTGTGGCAGCTTTCCTGCTGTGCATGCGGTTGCACCTAGCAACCCCTATGTTAGGTGTGTGTGTATTGTGTTCACTGTGTTGTTTGTCTGCGTGCACTCTGTGTAGTGTGTTGTGTGCACTGACACTTTTCCTGCACTGTGGTTGTCCGTGGCAACGTTTGGCTGTCTGTACATGTGGTGGCAGTGTCCCGGCCTCCGGGCTATTCCCCAGGACACGGTTGCCACCCATGTCGTGGCCAGCGGCAACAACCACAGTGGGTTGCTACTGTTGGACACTTTCCCTTTAATGTTGTGTTTTCCCTTCCCGGGTGTTGGAAGGGTTAAACTTCCTTCCCAGTGTGTGTGTGTGTGTCACTGGGTGTGTCTGACTGTGGGGTGTGACTTCCTGGCCTATATAGCCTCACTGTTTGCATGGCTCTGTGGGTTGTTTCAGCCATGCTTGCTGGAGCAGCCTCCTGTGTTACTTTCTGCCAGTGAGAGCCACCCCTGTGGTCATAAAGATATTGTCGTTATGTTTAGGTCTTCTTGTATGTCATGTTGTATGTGATGTTCTGTTGGGACCTTCCTTGTTACTTTGTGCAGTTTACGGTTCTGGATTCCTGTTGCACAGGGATCCAGTCAGCAAGGCTGTGGCAGGTTGGTGGAACTTCTAGTTCGCCTGCCATACCCGTAAAGCTGTTTGTGTTCCCCTTTTTTCCTAACAGCTTGGCCAGTGAGACTCCTGCTCCTCCACGTCTAAGAGGAGTAGGTCGTCTTACCCTGACTCCTAGCGCAGGGACCGGACGGAGGGTGAGTTAGGGATCCGAGGTTCCTGCGCATGGGTCCTCCTACCTTTAAGGTCGGCCCATGCAGTTAGGAGTTAGGGTCAGGGTAGGGACGCTGTTAGGAGGTGACCTGCTCCCTATCCTGTTCTCCTGGCCGAGTAGGCCAACAGCATCTGGCAACGCACGGCTGAGGATTTCCCCTATCCTCAGCCGTGACAGACGTGTGGCTGTGGCAGAGCGGCCACATCCTCTCCCAGCACCAGAGGGTCCACTAACACCACCACGACCATAGAAACATAGAAACATAGAAACATAGAATGTGTCGGCAGATAAGAACCATTTGGCCCATCTAGTCTGCCCAATATACTGAATACTATGGATAGCCCCCGGCCCTATCTTATATAAAGGATGGCCTTATGCCTATCCCATGCATGCTTAAACCCCTTCACTGTATTTGCAGCTACCACTTCTGCAGGAAGGCTATTCCATGCATCCACTACTCTCTCAGTAAAGTAATACTTCCTGATATTACTTTTAAACCTTTGCCCCTCTAATTTAAAACTGTGTCCTCTTGTGGTAGTTTTTCTTCTTTTAAATATGCTCTCTTCCTTTACCGAGTTGATTCCCTTTATGTATTTAAAAGTTTCTATCATATCCCCTCTGTCTCTTCTTTCTTCCAAGCTATACATATTAAGGTCCTTTAACCTTTCCTGGTAAGTTTTATCCTGCAATCCATGTACTAGTTTAGTAGCTCTTCTCTGAACTCTCTCTAGAGTATCTATATCCTTCTGGAGATATGGCCTCCAGTACTGCGCACAATACTCCAAGTGAGGTCTCACCAGTGTTCTGTACAGCGGCATAAGCACTTCACTCTTTCTACTGCTTATACCTCTCCCTATACATCCAAGCATTCTGCTGGCATTTCGTGCTGCTCTATTACATTGTCTTCCCACCTTTAAGTCTTCTGAAATAATTACTCCTAAATCCCTTTCCTCAGATACTGAGGTCAGGACTGTGTCAAATATTCTATATTCTGCCCTTGGGTTTTTACGCCCCAGGTGCATTATCTTGCACTTATCCACATTAAATTTCAGTTTCCAGAGTTCTGACCATTCTTCTAGTTTTCCTAAATCCTTTTCCATTTGGCGTTTCCCTCCAGGAACATCAACCCTGTTACATATCTTTGTGTCATCAGCAAAAAGACAAACCTTACCAGCGAGGCCTTTTGCAATATCACTTATGAAGATATTAAACAAAATCGGTCCCAGTACAGATCCCTGTGGAACCCCACTGGTAACATTACCTTGTTTTGAATGTTCTCCATTGACTACAACCCTCTGTTGTCTGTCACTCAGCCACTGCCTAATCCACTCAACAATATGGGAGTCCATGCTCAATGACTGCAGTTTATTGATAAGTCTTCTATGTGGGACAGTGTCAAAAGCCTTACTAAAATCTAGATATGCGATGTCTACTGCACCTCCACCGTCTATTATTTTATTCACCCAGTCAAAAAAATCTATAAGATTTGTTTGACATGATCTCCCTGAAGTAAACCCATGTTGTTTTTCATCTTGCAATCCATGGGATTTTAGATGTTCCACAATCCTATCCTTTAATAGGGTTTCCATTAATTTGCCTACTATTGATGTCAGACTCACTGGTCTATAGTTGCTCGATTCCTCCCTACTACCTTTCTTGTGAATGGGCACGACATTTGCCAATTTCCAATCTTCCGGGACGACTCCTGTTACTAATGATTGGTTAAATAAATCTGTTAACGGTTTTGCCAGCTCACCACTAAGCTCTTTTAATAATTTTGGGTGTATCTCATCAGGCCCCTGTGACTTATCTGTCTTCACCTTAGACAGAAAACTTAGAACATCTTCCTCTGTGTGGATAGGGTCATTCTCAATAACTTCAATCTAATATACCCTTTTATGGATAGATTTAAACTTGGCCTGAAACAGCAGAAAACAATTATTTAGGGAATTGCTAAGTTGGGAATTGTATTCAACCCAGAACAAAAACTGTGCTTTGGCAGACACTAAATAACTTTGCCAGGCGCAGCAGTAACCACAGATTTAGCTGAATATGAATTGTAGGCCTATTATTTAGGCGGTGGATGACAGGTATACGTTTACGGACAGAATTACACTTGGAGATGCACGGTAGCATTTGAAGTTATTGAGAATGACCCTCTCCGCACCTTCAATCTAATATACCTTTTATGGATAGATTTAAACTTGGCCTGATACAGAAGAAAACAATTATTTAGGGAATTGCTAAGTTGGGAATTGTATTTCAACCCAGAACAAAATATATCCTTTGCTAAACAGCAGACAGTATTACAATTGGCTAGCCACAGCTGAAACACCAGATTTAGGGTACTGCTATTTTGGCAATTGTATTTTCCCCCTCAATAAAATAGCAAGCTTGCAGCCTTTCAAAAAGCGCCAAGAAAGCGCAGAACACCGAACCCGGACTTTTATGAAAATGTTCGGGTTCGCTCATCCCTATTTACAATACTTGTATTAAAAAAAATTGGGATTATATGCTTGCATCTTTATCCTGCAGCGCATGTTGGAGCGGGGCTATGACCGGACCAGGGTCAACACCGAGAAGCAGGCCATTGTGAGTGAGATCCATTCCGAGCTCAAGAGGAAGTTTAAGAGCAATCACCCTAGGATGGCCATATTTAAAAAAATGGTTGGAATTAAAAAGGAGGAATTCAGAGCGGATCAGAGATCCGTGACAAAAAATGCCCAGGTACAATGCTTACATTACTTTTGTATCTCTCCCCAACACTCTGTAATGTATATACAGTTATGAAAATAAGTATTCATCCCTTTACAAATGATTACTTATTAACTGGTGTGACATGTAGCAAATCAGCCGGTTACATCATACATCTCTACCTGGCCATTAGTATACACTCACCTAAAGAATTATTAGGAACACCTGTTCAATTTCTCATTAATGCAATTATCTAGGTAACCAATCACATGGCAGTTGCTTCAATGCATTTAGGGGGGTGGTCCTGGTCAAGACAATCTCCTGAACTCCAAACTGAATGTCAGAATGGGAAAGAAAGGTGATTTAAGCAATTTTGAGCGTGGCATGGTTGTTGGTGCCAGACGGGCCGGTCTGAGTATTTCACAATCTTCTCAGTTACTGGGATTTTCACGCACCATTTCTAGGGTTTACAAAGAATGGTGTGAAAAGGGAAAAACATCCAGTATGCGGCAGTCCTGTGGGCAAAAATGCCTTGTGGATGCTAGAGGTCAGAGGAGAATGGGCCGACTGATTTAAGCTGATAGAAGAGCAACGTTGACTGAAATAACCACTTGTTACAACTGAGGTATGCAGCAAAGCATTTGTGAAGCCACAACACGCACAACCTTGAGGCGGATGGGCTACAACAGCAGAAGACCCCATCGGGTACCACTCATCTCCACTACAAATAGGAAAAAGAGGCTACAATTTGCACGAGCTCACCAAAATTGGACTGTTGAAGACTGGAAAAATGTTGCCTGGTCCGATGAGTCTCAATATCTGTTGAGACATTCAAATGGTAGAGTCCGAATTTGGCGTAAACAGAATGAGAACATGTATCCATCCTCTGATGGCTACTTCCAGCAGGATAATGCACCATGTCACAAAGCTCGAATCATTTCAAATTGGTTTCTTGAACATGACAATGAGTTCACTGTACTAAAATGGCCCCCACAGTCACCAGATGTCAACCCAATAGAGGAGCATCTTTGGGATGTGGTGGAACGGGAGCTTCATGCCCTGGATGTGCATCCCTCAAATCTCCATCAACTGCAAGATGCTATCCTATCAATATGGGCCAACATTTCTAAAGAATGCTATCAGCACCTTGTTGAATCAATGCCACATAGAATTAAGGCAGTTCTGAAGGCAAAAGGGGGTCCAACACCGTATTAGTATGGTGTTCCTAATAATTCTTTAGGTGAGTGTATATACTGTATATATATTTATACACACAGCGAGGTACGGATGTATGATATAACCGGCTGATTTCGTGCGTTTTACACACACAGAAAAAAAAATATATATATTATATATATATATATATATATATATGTATACAGTACATACTGTAAACTGCATTCTGTATTAAAGTAAAAGGCCCCGTACGTCAGATCTGGACGTGACTTAAATGTACTGTGATGTAAATGTACTGCATGGTGATCGAGTGGGTGCAGGAGCTTAACCCGCCCAATCAGTAGCAAGGGTCCGGCAGTCACTGATAGTCAGACATCTGCTGTATGCATTAACCCCTGCATGGTCGTGGTCAGCGCTGACCGCGGCACGTGCGAGCTTCAGACATGTGCAGGGTGTCCATAGGGTCCACACGCTGCTGTGACGGGGACCTGATGGCAGGGAAGGTAGCCCGATGCCTTTCTTAGGCATCGTGGCTGCCTTCCGGGAGGGCCTGTGAGATCCAGCACCCTGGATTACACTGGTGATACACTTACAGCCAATGCATTACAATACAGAAGTATGAAGTCCCAGAGGGGAACAAAAAATAAACTGAAAAAAAAAGTTAAAAAATATAGGTTTTAAAACAAAACATTTTTTTTCAAGAAAAAGAAAGCGTCCTTTTTCCAAGAGAAACTTAAATATAAATTTTAAAAAATAGTAAAAGAAAAAAAAAGACATATTATGTAACGCCGCGTCCGTATCGACCGGCTCTAAAAAAAATATCACATGACCTAACCCCTCAGGTGAACATCGTTAAAAAAAAAGTGGTAAATAAACAATTTTTTTGTCACATTACATCACTAAAAGTGCAACACGAATCAATCAAAACGGCGTATGACCCCTGTGAGACAGTGACAGGTCTCACTCAGGTTAGAGGCAAGGAAGGGGTGGATAGTGCGGTCCACACCCCTGTTCCACCACAGGTGAGAGAAGCTGGAGGTAATCAGCCTGGCATAAGGCACCTCCCAGGGTGTGTGTGTTATCTGTGGACAGAGGCCTGGAGGCTCTGTCTGTGTGGTCTCAGCTGGGCTAGGCTGAGGGACCACGAGGCTAAGTGACAGCCTGGAATTTGGGGGATGCAGTGACGCCCGTGGTACAAGGGCCACAAGGTCAGAGTCGGGAGGACTGCTGGTCCACAATCCCCCAAAGGGACTTGCATTTGCTACAGCCTGGAGGCTGCTGGACTATTGGGCTGAGAAAGCCACATGTTATGACCGTGTGTGAACGGTCCTTTAGGTGAGTCAGGTTATTATATGTTTAGTTAGAGCCCAGCCGGGCAGGTGTTTATTTTGTATCATTTATGTTTGGTTTGCTGAGGTGCCAAATAAAGTGATATTTGGACCTGAAACTTGGTGTCTGGCGACCATACTTGTGTGAATGACCCCCAGAGAAGAGCTAACCCCCCACACCCCCAAAATAGTACCAATTTAACCGTCACCTCATCCCGCAAAAAATGAGCACCTACCTAAGACAATAGCCCAAATAATAAAACAAATATGGCTCTCAGAATATGGAGACATTAAAACATGATTTATTTTGGTTCAAAAATGCTATAATTGTGTAATAATAAAATACAAAAAAATAATATATACATATTACATATTGCCACGTCTGTAATAACAAGCAGTATAAAAATATCACATGACCTAGCCCCTCAGATGAACACCGTAAAAAAAAAGAAAATAAAAACTGTCCAAAAAAATTTTTTGGGCACCTTACATCACAAAAAGCGTAATACTAAGTGATCACATTTTTGGTGAATTTAGTATTTAAAAAAAAATACTAATGAAATTTTTGTGACTGAAATTTTCCACTGTCCACAATATGTGACGAGAAAACAATCTCATATTTGCCTGGATAAGTGAAAGCGTTTTAAAGTTACTACCACATAGAGTGACACATGTCAGATTAGCTCAAAATGGCCTGGGCATAAAGGAGAAAAATGGCCCGGTCATTAAGGGGTGAATTTGCATTTCTTATGAGTTCTGAGTTGTTTGTCTAAACTCTGAACATTGTGTGATTATAGGGGTTCCAGTTCCCTCTGTATAGGATATGGTGGTGGTTGTGGTCTCGGCATTTGAGGAGGAGGGAGAGCATGCTGTACCCTCCCAGCATGCAGATGCTCCACCACCACCTGAAGTTTGGCGAAATGGTGGAGGCCAAAGAGGCTGGCCCCTCTCTGCAGCCGTATTCCACCCTCCCCAGCTCCTGAGGAGGAAGAAGAGGAGGAGGATGAGGTTGTCACCAGCCCCCGCCAGGAGGGTAAATATGTGCACACAGCAATATAATTCTGCATCCATAACATGTACAGAAACAAAGGGCCAAAAATGAGGGGACAACACACACAAAAGTAATAGAAAACAACAAAACTGGACACTAACTATGTAATCTACATAAAAACCATTAACTAAACAACTAAATAACATTATACTGTACTGAACTAGCACTAAATAACCAACTAAATAACATTATACTATACTGAACTATCACTAACTAACAAACTATATAATCATCATAAATATCATTAACTAACGAATTGTAATGTAAATAGTCAGTGCTTTAACAAATATTCCACACAATGCACTAATTCCCTCTTAATCTTAATTGAAAGTAATTTGAATATTTTTTTAAATCCTAACAGTACTCGGTAAATAAAATAAAAAAATTATGCAGCTGCAGCAGGCCGACCAAAGGGCAATGCTGGAGATCAGCATCCAGCAAAAGATAATATGGGAGCAGCAAAGGAGGTTACATCAGCAGCAGCGGCATCTGCATAAGAAGGTGCATCAGCTGGAGGAGATGCACCAAAGGGGATCCAGGAGTTGCTGTACCGCCATAAACAACTAAAGAAATTTGCCTTAAAGGGTCTCTGTCACCTGGAAAAAGGGTATTAGGCTGTCTGACATTAGCGATGTGCTAATCTCAGCTGAACATAACTATATTAATGCCATCTCACTGCCTAAAGCCTTTATTGAGAAAAACAAACTTTTATAATATACTACCGTAATTAGCCTCTAGGTGACCGTTGATCCCTCCTCTTCCTGATCCGATGCCAAGAATGGCTGCGCATTGGTAAGGTCTGGGAATGGATGGGAAAATAATTCCTCTGATTTGAACGGCGGGGATATTGTGGTGGTGGTGTCTTTGGGGGTGCACACAGCAGAGAGTGAAGAGGGTGCAGATAGAGAGGATGAGGAGGGTGCAGAAGCGAATGGCTGAGTGAGCCACTCTGAACATTGTGTGATTACAGGGGTTCCAGTTCCCTCTGTATAGGATATGGTGGTGGTTGTGGTCTCGGCATTTGAGGAGGAGGGAGAGCATGCTGTACCCTCCCAGCATGCAGATGCTCCACCACCACCTGATGTTGGCGAAATGGTGCGTACATTGCGTTGTGTCATTGATCAAGTCGTTGAGGAGCAGGAGCATGAAGATGATAAGGAAGTCGCAATGCTGGATGAATTGCCGGGGGGGGGGCTACTCGATCTTAGATAAGTCAACAGGAGTCTGAAGAAGAGTCAGAGGAGCATGGTGCCGGGGCGGAGGAGGAGCAAGAAGAGCATTCTTTAAACTTTTCTGGGATTCCTGGTGTTGCACATGGCTGGGGGGAGGAGACCGAGGACGACATTATCCTGGACGATGAGCAGGAGCCAGGCCACTCCACCGCTTCCAGTTTAGTGCAAATGGGGGCCTTCATGCTCCAGTGTTTGAAGAGGGAACCACTTATAAAAAGCATAAAGGGCATGACCAGTACTGGGTGGCAACGTACTTAGACCCCCGATACAAGCACAAAATGGTGGACATGTTACAAGTATCACAGAGAGCTGTCAGAATGCAGCACTTCCAGGCCTTGCTTAGAGAAATGCTGCATTCTGCTTTTGCGGGCGCTGGCAGAGGAATTTCCACTCACAGAGAAACAGTTGCAGGTACCAATCCAACAGTGCATTAAAGAAGAGGGCGGTTTGAAGATGTGCTGGTCATTCTTGCAGCCAACCCATCGACAGCTGTCCTCCGTATCCAGCCTCAGGGAACACCTAGACTGACAGGTGTCCGACTATATCGGGTTAACGGCCAATGTGGATGCTCTGAGAAGCGAGGAACCCCTGGACTACTGGGTGTGCAGGCTTGACCTGTGGCCAGAGGTGGAACAATTTGCCATGGAACTCTTGGCTTGCCCCTCGTCCAGTGTCCTGTCCGAAAGGACGTTCAGCGCAGCAGGGGGGATCGTGACCGATAATCGCACTCGCCTAGCTTTCTAAAATTGAATGAGGCATGGATCTCGGAGGAATTCAACACATGTGACGAGTCGACCACGTTTAATTGAATTTCCTCATGACAGCCCACAAATATCTGCCACCACCCAAACAAATAATGGTCCCTGTCTTAGGTAATGTCAGTATGGGGTCTGTGTCCCCACCGCAGAGTGGCAGATCACTCTCTGCACATCGCAGCACCATGGGTCCCAGTACTGGCTTACCTTGTAGGAGACGCAGGCGCCCGCCAGCATACCGCCGTATCCGTCTTCACTGCCAGGTGTCGTCTGATGCGCTATAGCACGCGCGCGCGCACCTCTCCCTTTCTTATATGAGTAGGCAGCTGGTTCCTGATTACCATCCCCACCCGGAGGCGGGACTATTTGTATTTAAGGCAGCTTCACTCATCATGAAGTGCCCAAGCGTGGTTGTTGTACCTCCTGACTCCCGCTGAACCGTCCCACTGTGTCTGTTTATTGGACTTCCTGGATTCTGACCCAGGGCCGGCGCCACCTGTAAGGTGACCTAGGCAGCCGCCTAGGGCGCAATTTAGCAGTGGGTGCCGGAACCGTGCAGTTTAAAAAAAAAAACGTTGGTTAAGTGTCGGCCGGCCGGCGGCGCCCCTCAGGCTGCGCCGCCTGAGCAGCTGAGCGCTCTAGTAAGAATCCTTCAGGCGGAACAGCACTGAGCCGGTGGCCGGAGATGATGTACAGACAGTCCAGAGCCTCAGTGAAGCCGTGGGGGCGCAGCAGACCAGAGAGACTGACACCGCTGTCTCTCTGGTCTGACTGAGCTTACCTTCAGGCTGAGGGTGGAAGCGGCCTGATCTCTATGTTTACCCCCCCCCTGATCCCTACCACTCTTGAGCATGCAAATCAGAGAGGGGGTGGAGCGAAGAAGGAAGGGAAGGCCACTGAGCAGCCGAGCAGCCAGCCACCAGCAATTTCCTGCCTCCCAGTGCCTTTTGGGACAGAAGTGGGCTCCCTGATTGGAGTGCATCTGCTTTCTTCTTCCCCAGGGCGACATTGGTGTAGGTCTCGAGTCCCCAGAGCCAGACCAAGAGCCAGACTGCAGCCAGAGACCAGATCATCTTATTGTCCTGGTGTTAAGTAGACAATGCAATATGTTTATTATTTAATTATTTAGTTATTAATACTACATTGGAAACTAATTTACCTCACATTAAAAGGACACTATAGTCCCAGAACCACTACAGTTTAATGTAGTGGTACTGGTGTCTATAGCCTGTTCCTGCAGAGAAAAGACACTGTGCAGTACTGGTGTTAAAGGAGCACTATAGTGCCAGGAAAACAAACTAATCTTCCTGGCACTATATAGTTGTTTGGAGTGGGGCACCCTCGTGTCCCCCTCCCACTGGGCTGAAGGGGTTAAAACCCCTTCAGCCACTTACCTTTCTCTAGCGCTGGCACTGGGAACTCTTCTCCCCGATCCTCCTCTCAGCTGCGAATGCGCATGCGCACGCATTCAAAACTATGTTCCGCGTCTTCCCACTGTAATTTTCACAGTGAGAATCGCGGAAGCACCTCTAGCTGCTGTCAGGGAGACAGCTACAAGAAGCTTGATTAACCCTAAGGGAAACATTGTAGTTCTTTTAATTTAAATGCTGAGAAAGGGGTAGAACATATGTGATGTCATGATATGGGCAGATCATCTGATAAGGGGGGCGGCAATTTTTATCTTGCCTAGGGCGGCAAAAATCCTTGCACCGGCCCTGGATCTGACCTCTGCCTCATTTCACTACGCATCTGCCTGCTGTCTGTTTATTGGATCATCTAGATTATAGACCTCTGCACTGTCTGACTACGCATCTGCCCATCGCCTCCTGTAAGTCTGCCCGGATCCTGACCCTGCACTGCCTGACAACGAGACCGCTTAAATCTGCATGCTGTATTGCTCTGAACTTTGTTTTGCCTGTATCTGTCAAGTGACTTTTGAATACAGTCTGCCAGTAAAGACCATCTGTTACTTTACTCCGCCTTTGTTGGACTCTGTTCACACTACTGCTAGTACCTGCATTCTGGGTGACTGGTGCCGACACCAGGGTCATGACTCTGAGAATCAGCAGTCAGCAATATTGGGCTAATTTCCAGTCTTATATCAGCTGACACAGAGGATCCACATCCTCTGGTTGTAACAGTACGCTTTGGCCATGGATCCCGCTGGCTCTAAACCAGGAATTTCTGAACTACTACAGGAACTTGAACAACCGCGTATCACCCAGAAACAAGTGATAAATTACTTGCAGCATGTGGCTGCTCGTCTGGACTCCCTTCCTACAGCACAGTCTGCACAGGCTCCTACTGCTCCTGCTGTCCCTGTTGCGGCTGCAGCGTAGCCAAGCTTTTCCGGACCACGATTATCTGCTCCGCCCCGTTATAGCGGCAACCGGAAAACCTGTCGCGGGTTTCTTAACCAGTGTACAATTCACTTTGAACTGCTTACTCATCATTTTCAATCAGACTGAGCTAAAGTGGCGTTCATTATCTCTCATCTCGAGGGTGAGGCTCTGGCCTGGGCGAATCCAATATGGGAGAGATCTGGCCCTATCAACAGTAATGTGGCACTATTTATGGACTCTTTTAAGAGGGTGTTTGAGGAGCCAGGTTGAGCTTCTTCTGCGGCCTCCTCGCTGCTGCACGTCCGCCAAGGAACCTGTTCGGTGGGCCAATATGTGATTCAGTTCCGCACCTTGGCATCTGAAGTTTCGTGGAATGAGGAGGCTTTGGTGGTGGCCTTTTGGGAAGGTTTGTCTGGACGTATTAAAGACGAACTTGCAGTATATGCGATTCAGTTCCGCACCTTGGCATCTGAAGTTTCGTGGAATGAGGAGGCTTTGGTGGCGGCCTTTTGGGAAGGTTTGTCTGGAGGTATTAAAGACGAACTTGCAGGTCGTGATGTGCCTTCCTCCCTTGAGGCTCTGATCTCTCTGGCTATTAAAATCGACATACGGTTTTCAGAGCGAGCTCGAGAGGCCCATCGGGAAAAAAGACTTCCACAACACCTGTTTAAGTCTAATATGTCTCAGCCTCCATTACGCACCTCCTTTTCGGATCCTGAACCCATGCAGGTGAATTCCACTCGGCTCTCGGATGAGGAACGTCGCATGCCTCTACTGTGGGGGTCCGGGTCACCGTGTCCGCAACTGTCCCCAGAAGTCGGGAAACTCCAATGATTAGGGTCTTTGGGAGAGGCGGCCCTAGGCGAAAACTGTTCCACTCTCCAAATTCCTGTGACTCTGGTTCTTGGGGGCATCAAGGTCTCCATATCCGCTTCCTTGGATTCCGGGTCTGTGGGGAACTTCATACACCAAGCTATGGTGAGTCAATACCACATTCCTGTACGCCTGCTGGTGACTGCTGTCAGTGGACAAGTACTGACGGATCCAGTGCGGTTCTTCACTGAGCCGTTGGAATTGCAGGTGGGGTGGTTACATGTTGAAAAGATTTCTCTATATGTGCTCCCTGAACTGTCCCATTCTCTTTTGCTGGGGTTGCCCTGGTTTAGGATTCACAATCCAGTAATCGAGTGGAGCTCTGGAGAGGTTCTTCAATGGGGACAGCTGTGCCAAGGCAAGTGCATATGTTCTATTCAACGAAGGGTTTCTATATCCCTCCCTAAAAACCTGGAGGCCTTGCCGGTGGTCTATCATTCCTTTGCAGATGTGTTCGATAAAAAGGAGGCTGAGATACTACCACCCCATCGCCCCTATGACTGCCCAATTGATTTACTACCTGGGACATCTCCTCCTCGGGGTCGTGTTTATCCTCTGTCTCCCGCTGAATCGCATGCCACAGCAGATTACATTAAGGAGAACCTTGAGAGGGGTTTCATCAGGAAGACTTCTTCACCCGCAGGGGCAGAATTCTTTTTTGTGAAAAAGAAAGATGGGTCTCTTCGCCCCTGTATAGACTACCGTGGTCTGAATAAGATCACCATCAAGAATAAATACCCTTTACCGTTAATTTCTGAATTATTTGATAGACTCCGTGGGGCTCGGATCTTCCCTAAGCTGGACTTGCGGGGGGCATATAATTTAATACGGATTCGTGAGGGTGACGAATGGAAGACAGCTTTTAATACCAGGGATGGCCACTATGAATACCTCGTGATGCCCTTCGGACTCAGTAATGCCCCTGCTGTCTTCCAGGAGTTTGTCAATGATATTTATCGAGATCTGCTCTATTCTTGTGTTGTCTATTTGGATGATATTCTTATTTTTTCCAGAGACATCAGAACTCATCGTAGGCATGTGCAGATGGTCTTACAACGCTTACGAGAGAATCGTCTGTACGCTAAATTGGAAAAGTGTGTCCTTGAAAAGTCGTCCCTGCCCTTCCTGGGGTGCATCATCTCGGATCATGGTCTCAAAATGGATCCTGGAAAGGTGGCAGCAGTGCTCGATTGACCCCGTACCTCTAGCCTGAAGGCAATACAAAGGTTCTTGGATTTTGCCAATTACTATCGTCAATTCATCCGTAACTTTTCTACCCTGACAGCTCCTATTTCCGGTCTGACCAAGAAGGGTGCCAATCCCAAACAATGGTCCCCTGAAGCAGAGACGGCATTTTCCTCCCTCAAGCAAGCCTTTTCTTCAGCTCCAGTCCTCAGATGCCCAGAACCCAACAAACAGTTCTTCTTGGAGGTAGACGCATCCTCTGTGGGAGCCGGGGCGGTCCTGTCACAGAAGAATGCCTCAGTTCGTATGTCTCCTTGCGTTTTTTATTTTCCACTGCCGAAAAAAAACTATTCTATTGGGGACAGGAAACTCCTAGCAATTAACTTGGCTCTAGAGGAATGGAGATATCTTCTGGAAGGTTGTAGCCTACCGGTCATAATTTACACCGATCATAAGAACCTGACCTATTTGCAGACAGCTCAACGACTCAATCCTTGTCAGGCTCGTTGGTCTCTCTTCTTTGCCCGATTTAATTTTCAACTGCATTTTCGGTCCGCTGACAAAAATATCAAAGTGGACGCTCTCTCCAGGTCCTTTGAAACCACAGATTCAGAAGACGAACCCCAGTTCATCATTGAACCAACTAAAATAGTCCCAGTGGCTCCAGTCAACCTGTCCAAGGTCCCCCCAGGTAATTGTTCCAGAATCAAAATGAAGGAAGGTTTTACGGTGGGGGCATGCATCCAAGATTGTTGGCCATCCAGGTCAATGGGGGACCTTGAATCTCATCTCCAGACATTACTGGTGGCCATCCATAACCACGGATATTGGAGACTTTGTGTCTTCCTGTACCTTGTGTGCCCAGAATAAGTCTCCCAGACTGAAACCTGCAGGTTTATTATTGCCACTATCGGTGCCTGAGGTCCCCTGGCAGCATATTGGTATGGACTTTATAACCGATTTACCTGTCTCCGAGGGCTGTACAGTCATTTGGGTTGTCGTTGACCGTTTTTCTAAGATGTCACACTTTATTCTGCTGCCAGGTCTGCAATCTGCTCCTCGTCTGGCTGAGCTATTCATTTTACATATCTTCCGCCTTCATGCATTTCCTCTCCATATCGTCTCGGATAGAGGAGTACAATTCACCTCCCGGTTCTGGAGATCTTTATCTAAGTCTCTGAATGTCTCTTTGGACTTTTCTTCTGCTTATCATCCACAGTCTAACGGCCAGGTGGAACGCATGAACCAAATATTGGTCAGCTTCCTAAGACATTTCACCAATGCCCATCAGGACAACTGCCGTCAGCAATATTGGGCTAATTCCCAGTCCTCTATCAGCTGACACAGAGGATCCACATCCTCTGATTGTAACAAGTAAATAAAGCGGCATAAAAGGCCTTTTCTGTCCGGTGAATGCCTAATGAGGAATTCAACACCTGTGACGACCACGTGTTTCACTTATTATCATTAGTTTTTTTTCTCAAGAGGGGAGATTTTGTTAGCCATGTTTTTAATCCAATCCAATAGTTTTAGTTCTTTTAAACATATGTATTTGACCTGTATTTGTACTGGCCTTCAGTAAAATTGATATCCATTGACCGTCTAATAGACCTCCAGCCACATAATCACTTGATCTTTTCTGTACGCTGAATGCATAATTTTTGGGGCCTGCAGTCCACTGGTCTGCTGTAAAATGTATATCCAATAACTGTGTAATCTACCTCCAGCCAGCAACATACTTACTTGTTCTTTTCTGTACGCTGACTATATAATTTTTGGGGCCTGTTGTCCACTGGCATGCTGTAAAATTGATATCCAATGACCGTGTAATCAACCTCGAGCCACATAATTACTTGTTCTTTTCTGTACGCTGAATGAATAATTGTTGAGGCCTCGGAGGAATTCTATACCAGTGATGGCCACGTGTTATCAAATTTCAACTATTATCATTAGGGTTTCTTTCAATAGGGGGGATTTCGTTAGCCATGTTTTTAATTCAATTTTATATTTTTAGTTAAATTAAACATATGTATTTGACCTGTATTTGTACTGGCCTGCAGTAAAATTGATATCCATTGAGCGTGTAATATACCTTCGGCCACATAATCACTTGTTTTTTTCTGTCCGGTGAATGCCAAATGTTTGGAGCCTGTAGTCCAGTGGCCTACAATAAAATTTGTATCCATTGACCGCATAATGTACCTTGAGCCACATAATCAGAATTTATTTTATGTCAGGTGGCCTATAATAAAAATTTTCTAGGCTCCAACAGGGCACATTTCTGAGAATTTCCCTTTAAGACGTATAAAAATGTCCCCTGATTAAGATACATATTTTTTGTTGGAATTTTTGTCATTGATCCCCCTCTAATATGTCACTGTTCATGTTGTGGGACTATTTGTGCACTTCTACTAAGTATTTGGTGGCTGCAAATATGAGCTGAAGGTTTTTCAGGTTCGCCTGCTATTAAAGTGAATGGGGCCCGCCACGAACTTGCGGTTCGCGAACATTTGATCGCATTCGCGAACCGTCCCGGCCGATGTTCATCCATCACTATTGGCCAGCTCTGAATGGCTTCAACTTTGTTTATTTGAGGTTTTATAACCCCTCGCCCAATTGTGTACCCCAAGTACTTTGCCTCTTCTTGCCCAATGGCACATATTTTTGGATTTGCTGTCAAACCCGCTTCCCTAATCGAATTCAGGACGGCTTGCACCCTGGGTAGATGACTTTCCCAATCCGGGCTATAGATTACTACATCGTCTAAATAGGCAGCTGCGTATTAACAATGTGGTCTTAAAATTTTGGCCATCATTCTCTGGAATGTGGCTGGGGCCCCATGCAAACCAAAGGGAAGGACTACATATTGAAAATGGCCATCAGGGACACTGAAAGCTGTTTTTTTTCTTTTGCCTCATCAGTCAACGGTACTTGCCAGTAACCTTGTGTAAGGTCTAATGTGGTAAAAAAAACTGGCATTACCAAGCCTATCAATTCTTTCCTGCATTTGGGCAATGTGTTCAATCACACTTTTGTAGGGTGTAGCCACACTCTCCCAGGTGTCTTTGGCAACATCCAAAAGACCCCGAGGATGTAGCCCATACACTAGCTCGAAGGGAGAAAACCCGGTAGATGCTTGAGGCACCTCCCGTACAGCAAACATCAGATACGGTAAAAGACAATCCCAGTCTTTCCCATCCTGTGCCACCACTTTTCTGAACATCCCTTTTAAGGTTTTATTAAACCTCTCGACTAGCCATCTGTTTGGGGATGATAAACTGAGGTACGCAAATTAGTTATTTTTAATAGTTTACACAACTCGTTTGTAACCTTTGACATAAAGGGTGTCCCCTGATCAGTGAGTACTTCTTTAGGTATGCCCACTCGGGTAAACATTTGAAACAACTCCTGTTATTGCTTCAGGATAGCGGATAGCATAATCAAGGACTACCAAAATTTATTGGTGACCTCGGGCAGACTTAACAAGAGGTCCCACCAAATCCATTGCAATCCTCTCGAAGGGAGTTTCAATAATTGGGAGTGGCACTAATGGACTCCTAAAGGTCGCCACAGAGTTGTGTAACTGACAATCGGAACAGTATTCTTTTATCTCTCTATGTACCCCTGGCCAGTAAAATCGCTGCAAAATAAGGTCTTTGTTTTTTTTATAAGCCAACTGCCCCCCTAGTACATGTGAATGGGTTAGCTCCATCACCTACTGGATGGTTGCTCCACAACTTGTCCATTTTGCTCATCGACTCTATACAAGAGTTAATTTGCTAATGAAAAATGGGGAAATATTTTCTCTACTCCAGGTTCTTGAGACACCCCATTGACTAATTTCACACTTTGCTGGGCATGGGTTAATGTAAGGTCCCTGAGTAGGGAAGAGCGAACCCGAACTGTATAGTGTTCGTATCGAATTTTGGGGTGTCCGTGACACGGACCCGAACCCGAACATTTTCGTAAAAGTTCGGGTTCGGTGTTCGGCGCTTTCTTGGCGCTTTTTGAAAGGCTGCAAAGCAGCCAATCAACAAGCGTCATACTACTTGCCCCAAGAGGCCATCACAGCCATGCCTACTATTGGCTCAGATTTTGTTCTGGGTTGAATACAATTCCCAACTTAGCAATTCCCTAAATAATTTTTTTCTGCTGTATCAGGCCAAGTTTAAATCGATCCATAAAAGGGTATATTAGATTTAAGGTGCGGATAGTGTCATCCTCAATAACTTCACACGCTAACGTGCATTTCCAAGTTTAATTCTGTCTGTAAACGTATACCTGTCACCCAGCGCCTAAATAATAGGCCTAAAATTTATATTCAGCTAAATCTGTGTTTATTGCTGAGGCTGGTCAATTCATTTAGTGTCCGCCAAAGCACAGTTTTTGTTCTGGGTTGAATACAATTCCCAACTTAGCAATTCTCTAAATAATTTTTTTCTGCTGTATCAGGCCAAGTTTAAATCGATCCATAAAAGGGTATATTAGATTTAAGGTGCGGATAGTGTCATCCTCAATAACTTCACACGCTACTGTGCATTTCCAAGTTTAATTCTGTCCGTAAACGTATACCTGTCACCCAGCGCCTAAATAATAGGCCTAAAATTTATATTCAGCTAAATCTGTGTTTATTGCTGAGGCTGGTCAATTCATTTAGTGTCTGCCAAAGCACAGTTTTTGTTCTGGGTTGAATACAATTCCCAACTTAGCAATTCCCTAAATAATTTTTTTCTGCTGTATCAGGCCAAGTTTAAATCGATCCATAAAAGGGTATATTAGATTTAAGGTGCGGATAGTGTCATCCTCAATAACTTCACACGCTACCGTGCATTTCCAAGTTTAATTCTGTCCGTAAACGTATACCTGTCACCCAGCGTCTAAATAATAGGCCTAAAATTTATATTAAGCTAAATCTGTGTTTATTGCTGAGGCTGGTCAATTCATTTAGTGTCCGCCAAAGCACAGTTTTTGTTCTGGGTTGAATACAATTCCCAACTTAGAGCAGAAACCACAAATTTAGGGAATTACTATCAGGCCAAGGTTAAATCTATCCATAAAAGGGTATATTAGATTGAAGGTGCGGATAGTGTCATCCTCAATAACTTCACACGCTACCGTGCATTTCCAAGTTTAATTCTGTCTGTAAACGTATACCTGTCACCCAGCGCCTAAATAATAGGCCTAAAATTTATATTCAGCTAAATCTGTGTTTATTGCTGAGGCTGGTCAATTCATTTAGTGTCCGCTAAAGCACAGTTTTTGTTCTGGGTTGAATACAATTCCCAACTTAGCAATTCCCTAAATAAGTGGTTTCTGCTGTATCAGGCCAAGTTTAAATCGATCCATAAAAGGGTATATTAGATTTAAGGTGCGGATAGTGTCATCCTCAATAACTTCACACGCTACCGTGCATTTCCAAGTTTAATTCTGTCCGTAAACGTATACCTGTCACCCAGCGTCTAAATAATAGGCCTAAAATTTATATTAAGCTAAATCTGTGTTTATTACTGAGGCTGGTAAATTCATTTAGTGTCCGCCAAAGCACAGTTTTTGTTCTGGGTTGAATACAATTCCCAACTTAGAGCAGAAACCACAAATTTAGGGAATTACTATCAGGCCAAGGTTAAATCTATCCATAAAAGGGTATATTAGATTGAAGGTGCGGATAGTGTAATCCTCAATAACTTCACACGCTACCGTGCATTTCCAAGTTTAATTCTGTCTGTAAACGTATACCTGTCACCCAGCGCCTAAATAATAGGCCTAAAATTTATATTCAGCTAAATCTGTGTTTATTGCTGAGGCTGGTCAATTCATTTAGTGTCCGCCAAAGCACAGTTTTTGTTCTGGGTTGAATACAATTCCCAACTTAGCAATTCCCTAAATAAGTGGTTTCTGCTGTATCAGGCCTACTTTAAATCTATCCATAAAAGGGTATATTAGATTGAAGGTGCGGATAGTGTCATCCTCAATAACTTCACACGCTACCGTGCATTTCCAAGTCTAATTCGGTCCGTAAACGTATACCTGTCACCCAGCGCCTAAATAATAGGCCTACAATTTATATTCAGCTAAATCTGTCATTACTGTTGTGCCTGTATTAGTGTAATACGGTACCTAAATAGATAGCCAGATAGTGTTAGGTGCCTGTAAAAAAAGGCCTGAATTTGAATTCAATACATTGGGCCAAATAATTTTTTTCTTATTGTGGTGAACGGTAACAATGAGGAAAACATCTAGTAAGGGACGCGGACATGGTCGTGGTGGTGTTAGTGGACCCTCTGGTGCTGGGAGAGGACGTGGCCGTTCTGCCACAGCCACACGTCCTAGTGAACCAACTACCTCAGGTCCCAGTAGCCAGCAGAATTTACAGCGATATTTGGTGGGGTCCAATGCCGTTCTAAGGATGGTAAGGCCTGAGCAGGTACAGGCATTAGTCAATTGGGTGGCCGACCGTGGATCCAGCACGTTCACATTATCTCCCACCCAGTCTTCTGCAGAAAGAGCACAGATGGCGCATGAAAACCAAGCCCATCAGTCTGTCACATCACCCCCATGCATATCAGGGAAACTGTCTGAGCCTCAACTTATGCAGCAGTCTCTTATGCTGTTTGAAGACTCTGCTGGCAGGGTTTCCCAAGGGCATCCACCTAGCCCTTCCCCAGGGGTGGAAGAGATAGAATGCACTAACGCACAACCACTTATGTTTCCTAATGATGAGGACATGGGAATACCACCTCACCACGTCTCTGATGATGACGAAACACAGGTGCCAATTACTGCGTCATTCTGCAGTGTGCAGACTGAACAGGAGGTCAGGGAGGAAGACTGGGTGGAAGACGATGCAGGGGACGATGAGGTCCTAGACCCCACATGGAATGAAGGTCGTGCCACTGACTTTCAGAATTCGGAGGAAGAGGCAGTGGTGAGACCGAGCCAACAGCGTAGCAAAAGAGGGAGCAGTGGGCAAGAGCAGAACACCCGCCGCCACAAGAGAGTCCGTCTGCTATTGGCCACCGCCATCTGGGACCCAGCACCCCAAAGGCAGCTTCAAGGAGTTCCCTGGCGTGGCAGTTCTTCAAACAAAGTGCTGACGACAAGACCCGAGTGGTTTGCACGCTGTGCCATCAGAGCCTGAAGCGAGGCATTAACGTTCTGAACCTTAGCACAACCTGCATGACCAGGCACCTGCATGCAAAGCATAAACTGCAGTGGAGTAAACACCTTAAAAACAAAGAACTCATTTAGGCTCCCCCTGCTACCTCTTCTGCTGCTGCCGCCTCGGCCTCTTCCTCCGCCTCTGGAGGAACGTTGGCACCTGCCGCCCAGCAAACAGAGGATGTACCACCAACACCACCACCACCTCCGTCACCAAGCATCTCAACCATGTCACACGGCAGAGTTCAGCTCTCCATCTCACAAACATTTGAGAGAAAGCGTAAATTCCCACCTAGCCACCCTCGATCCCTGGCCCTGAATGCCAGCATTTCTAAACTACTGGCCTATGAAATGCTGTCATTCAGGCTGGTGGACACAGACAGCTTCAAACAGCTCATGTCGCTTGCTGTCCCACAGTATGTTGTTCCCAGCCGCCACTAATTCTCCAAGAGAGCCGTGCCTTCCCTGCACAACCAAGTATCGGATAAAATCAAGTGTGCACTGCGCAACGTCATCTGTGGCAAGGTCCACCTAACCACAGATACGTGGACCAGTAAGCACGGCCAGGAACGCTATATCTCCCTAACTGCACACTGGGTAAATGTAGTGGCGGCTGGGCCCCAGGCGGAGAGCAGTTTGGTGCACGTCCTTCCGCCGCCAAGGATCGCAGGGCAACATTCTTTGCCTCCTGTCTCCTCCTCCTCCTACTCGGCTTCCTACTCCTCTTCTTCCACCTGCTCATCCAGTCAGCCACACACCTTCACCACCAACTTCAGCACAGCCCGGGGTAAACGTCAGCAGGCCGTTCTGAAACTCATATGTTTGGGGGACAGGCCCCACACCGCACAGGAGTTGTGGCGGGGTATAGAACAACAGACCGACGAGTGGTTGCTGCCGGTGAGCCTCAAGCCCGGCCTGGTGGTGTGCAATAATGGGCGAAATCTCGTTGCAGCTCTGGGACTAGCCGGTTTGACGCACATCCCTTGCCTGGCGCATGTGCTGAATTTGGTGGTGCAGAAGTTCATTCACAACTACCCCGACATGTCAGAGCTGCTGCATAAAGTGCGGGCCGTCTGTGCGCGCTTCCAGCGTTCACATCCTGCCGCTGCTCGCCTGTCTGCACTACAGCGTAACTTCGGCCTTCCCGCTCACCGCCTCATATGCGACGTGCCCACCAGATGGAACTCCACCTTGCACATGCTGGACAGACTGTGCGAGCAGCAGCAGGCCATAGTGGAGTTTCAGCTGCAGCACGCACGGGTCAGTCGTACTGCGGAACAGCACCACTTCACCACCAATGACTGGGCCTTCATGCGAGACCTGTGTGCCTGTTGCGCTGTTTCGAGTACGCCACCAACATGGCCAGTGGCGATGACGCCGTTAACAGCGTTACAATACCACTTCTATGTCTCCTTGAGAAAACACTTAGGGCGATGATGGAAGAGGAGGTGGCCCAGGAGGAGGAGGAGGAGGAAGAGGGGTCATTTTTAGCACTTTCAGGCCAGTCTCTTCGAAGTGACTCAGAGGGAGGTTTTTTGCAACAGCAGAGACCAGGTACAATGTGGCCAGCCAGGGCCCACTACTGGAGGACAAGGAGGACAAGGATGAGGAGGAGGTGGAGGAGGAGGAGGATGAAGCATGTTCACAGCGGGGTGGCACCCAACGCAGCTCGGGCCCATCACTGGTGCGTGGCTGGGGGGAAACGCAGGACGATGACGATACGCCTCCCACAGAGGACAGCTTGTCCTTACCTCTGGGCAGCCTGGCACACATGAGCGACTACATGCTGCAGTGCCTGCGCAACGACAGCAGAGTTGCCCACATTTTAACGTGTGCGGACTACTGGGTTGCCACCCTGCTGGATCCCCGGTACAAAGACAATGTGCCCACCTTACTTCCTGCACTGGAGCGTGATAGGAAGATGCGCGAGTACAAGTGCACATTGGTAGACGCGCTACTGAGAGCATTCCTAAATGTCACAGGGGAACAAGTGGAAGCCCAAGGCGAAGGCAGAGGAGGAGCAAGAGGTCGCCAACGCAGCTGTGTCACGGCCAGCCCCTCTGAGGGCAGGGTTAGCATGGCAGAGATGTGGAAAAGTTTTGTCAACACGCCACAGCTAACTGCACCACCACCTGATACGGGACGTGTTAGCAGGAGGCAACATTTCACTAACATGGTGGAACAGTACGTGTGCACACCCCTCCACGTACTGACTGATGGTTCGGCCCCATTCAACTTCTGGGTCTCCAAATTGTCCACGTGGCCAGAGCTAGCCTTTTATGCCTTGGAGGTGCTGGCCTCCCCGGCGGCCAGCGTTTTGTCTGAACGTGTATTCAGCACGGCAGGGGGCGTCATTACAGACAAACGCAGCCGCCTGTCTACAGCCAATGTGGACGAGCTGACGTTCATAAAAATGAACCAGGCATGGATCCCACAGGACCTGTCCATCCCTTGTGCAGATTAGACATTAACTACCTCCCCTTAACCATATATTATTGCACTCCAGGGCACTTCCTCATTCAATCCTATTTTTATTTTCATTTTACCATTATATTGCGGGGCAACCCAAAGTTGAATGAACCTCTCCTCTGTCTGGGTGCCGGGGCCTAAAAATATCTGACAGTGGCCTGTTCCAGTGTTGGGTGACGTGAAGCATGATTCTCTGCTATGACATGAAGCCTGAATCTCTGCTATGGGAACTCTTTTTTATTACAAAAATACAAAACTTTGCAGACAGAACATCAAACAGAACAGCTTCCCAGCTGACCCAGCCTCACTCACACTCACACTCTATAAAAAAAAAAAAAAAAAAAATATAAAAACTATATACAAATTATATACAAACGCTAAAAAGAAATGAAACTTACTTAGCCGGTTCAGCTGTAAAACCCAAACCAAAGAAAAACTTGACTACTCGTCAATAAAACGAAAACGCAAAAAATACTATTCTTGCCTATAAAACAATAATAATAATAAAAATAAAACAAACAAACACAAAAACCATTTTTTATTTTTTTTTTTTTTTTTTTTTTTCCATCACCCAATCTTTTTTTTTATTTTTATTTTTTTTTATTTTATTTTTTTCTCTTCTTTCCACACAAAACAAGACAACCTTTTAACTTCCCTAATCTAGCCCTAACCCCCACTACCTATTCCATCACCCCTCACCCATCACCCAAGGCTGACCTCCGCCTCACGTCTCTTTCGTGTCCGCATAGTCCGAGGCCAGCCCTACCTCCACCACCCACATCTAGCCCCTCGCCCCATGTCCTCCCATGTCTGCATAGTCCAGGGCTAGATGCAGGCCTCCCCACTTCAAAACACACATAAAACACATAAAGGCACAAATAAAAGACCCCTTCCCTAGCCCACCCAACCTACCTAGCCCCAACTCATCCTATCTTAATAAACAACATAACTACTTAACACACACTGCAAAATATACAAGACTACCCGAAGGCCCAAGTTCGGTCTCTGTAAGCCTTTCTTCAAGGCTCAACATCCCACAAAACAAAAATCTATGGTGAAAGCATCAGCCCACCACCAGGAAACGTATGACTAGGCTAGGGTACTCTAAAAGCAAAGCCTCTCCAGAGGAGAGAGGCCCTACTGGTACCCAGTCTCTCATACTCCATAGAACGCACCTTCACCAGGTCACCCAGAATGTTCCTACATACCACATCCACTGGGAGGACTTTCTGCTGCGTTGAAACTAAGCACCGTGCATTCCACGTGTAGAACCTAACCACTATACTAACTAAAAAACATGTGCACAGGTCCCTTCTACCAATGTCTCTGAGCACTCCATAGGCCCACTCCGCGTAGGAGAGGCTGGCTAGCCTAGGCCAGCCAATGGAAGCTCCCACCCGGTGGTATACCTCTGTATTAAAGGGACACTGAAGCAGGAAGTGGTCCATACTTTCCAGTATGGTGCCACACTCCTCCCGGGGACAACCCCTTTCATCAGAGTTCCTGTACTTCAAGTTGTCCCTCACATACAGCCTCCCGTGAAAGCAGCGCCAAGCCAAGTCCCAAAACTTCAAGGGGATCCTTGCAGAATTTAGCAACTGTAACCCCTTGTCTAGATCCCGGCTTGGGCAATCCCTGAGGGCCAGGGGCTTCTGGAAGTGGGACAACAAGACCCTCTCGTCAAGGGACCTCCTTGACAGAGTCCTGATCTCCCTCACCTCCAAACCCCACCGGCGGATCACCTTCAGAATCGGGGTGACGTAAGTCGGAAGATATCCGTGAGGCGTACGTAAGTCCTTCACTTGCCCTCCTGTCTCCCATTCCTGGAAGAAAGGCCGAAACCACCCCCGGCAGGAGACTACCCACGGAGAAGCCCTCTCCATCCAGAGGTTCGCCAGATTCGCTTTAACAAAGGTGTTTACAAGAAAAACCACGGGGTTGACCATAGATAACCCCCCTAGTCTCCTCGTGCGGTAAGTCACTTCTCTCTTGATGAGGTTCAGTCTATTCCCCCATAAGAGCTGGAAGAACAGACTATAAACCCGAGTCCAGAAAGGCTCTGGCAAGATACACACGCTACCCAAATAGATAAGCAAAGGGAATAAGTAGGCCTTGGTCAGGTTTACCCTTTCCCTGAGGGTCAAAGACCAACCCTTCCACTGGTCGACCTTCAGAGCGGCGATCTTAAGCCTGTCGTCCCAATTTTGAGTGGGATAATCCCCATGGCCAAAATGGATGCCTAGGACTTTGGCTGACGACTGGGGCCCTGGGAGGGTGTCCGGGAGATCAAAAGCTGGATCACCCCCTCCCAGCCAGAGACTCTCACACTTATCCCGATTGATCATGGACCCGGATGCCTCCGAGTAGCGATCCACTTCAGACATCACGTACTCCGCCTCCCCTCTTGAGGATACGAAAATGGTGACATCGTCAGCGTACGCCACTACCCTCAGAGTGGCTTCCGGCGCCGCCCGATCCATCCAGACTCCCGCCAACGGTCCACGATCGATCCGCTTAAGAAAGGGATCAATCGCAAACACGTATAAAAGCGGGCTCAAAGGACAACCCTGGCGGACTCCAGACCCAACCTCAAAAGAGCAGCCAGACCAACCGTTCACAAGCGGGAAACTCTCTGCCCCTGCATACAAGATCTTTAACCAATCGACAAACTCCCCCGGCAGGCCATACTTCAGAAGGACCGACCAGAGGTACTCATGGTTCACCCGATCAAACGCCTTTGCTTGATCTAAGGACAGCATGTACCCCCTCCAGTAGCCTGCTCTACTCTGCTCCACTGCCTCTCGGACACCGAGTACAGCACTCAAAGTGCTGCGGCCTGGAACCGAGCAATGCTGAGCCACCGAAAGGAGTTGGGGTGCAAATTTCACCAGCCTATTAAAAAGTATCTTGGCCAGAATCTTTCTGTCCGTATTAAGAAGTGCTATGGGACTCCAGTTCTCAATACGGCTCGGATCCTTACCCTTTGATAGAAGGATCAGAGCTGACCTCCTCATTGACCGAGGCAGAGTGCCCGAGGATAAACACTCATTGAATACCTCAGTCAAGAGGGGACATAAAGAGTCCTTAAAGGTCTTATAAAACTCGGATGTTAAGCCATCCGGGCCTGGTGACTTCTTCAGAGCTAACCCTTCCACCGCCAGGATAACTTCCTCCTTCCTGATCTCTTCTACCAAACCGTCAAAAGAGAGGTGAGCTCCTGACTTAGGGGTGACTCCAGCCAGGAAAGCCGACATCATGTCCCGATCCAGTTCCCTCCTCCCCAAGAGGCACGAGTAAAAGGATCTGACGACTTCCAGGATCCCTGATCTGGACCTGTTCAGAGACCCCGTACTATCAACCAGTCCCGTCACTAACTTACTCTTCACTGACATCTTACAATTTCTGTAGGGGTCGGGCGAGCGGTACCTCCCGAAGTCCCTCTCAAAAACTAAAGATGTGTGTCTATCATACTGGCACCTCTTGAGCAAAGATTTCACCCTGGAGATATCCTCGCGGCTACCACCAGTCGAGACCAGATGCTCGAGTTTCCTCCTCAGACCCTGATACAGGCGGTACCTGTCCAGGGACCTGAGGCTCGAGAGCCGGCGGAAGAACTTTGCAGCCCGATCTTTGAATATCTCCCACCACTCTGACTTAGTATCACAGAGATCCAGTAAAGGTACCTGACTCTGAAGGAAGTCCTCAAAGGATTGTCTCACCTCTGCTTCCTCCAAGACACCCGAATTCAGCTTCCAATAACCTCTTCCCATTTGGGGGGATTCTGAAATATTCAGAGAAAACATAATCAAACAGTGATCAGAGAATTCCACCTCCACAACCCTTAAGGGCGAAAAGGTAGCCTCCTCCTTCAAATAAAACCTATCTATTCTAGACCTGGTCTGACTACCTCTATAGAAAGTGAAACCCCCGTGGCCTGGGGTATGCCTAATGTGGACATCCTCCAGACGAGCCTCACTAGCTACTCTATTCAGAAAAATACTATCATAAGTCAGCCGGTTTCTGGTGCCTCCCCTGTCTTGGGGCCTTGTGACAGTATTAAAGTCCCCACCAAAAACCACCTGCCGACTTGTAAAAAGGAAAGGCTTAATCCTCATAAAGAGACATTTCCTGTCCCACCTGGACTGGGGCCCGTATATATTGATCAGGCGCAGTTCCTGTCCCCTCATGAGGATATCCAAGATCAAACACCTCCCCATTTCTAATTCAATTACTCGTCGGCATTCTACCGGTGCGGTAAAAAGGACCGCCACTCCGCTGTACGGCTCAGCCGCAAGAGACCAGTAGGAGGGCCCTGGTCTCCACTCCCTCTTGGCTTTATAAATCGCTGCCAAATCTGGCAGCCTGGTCTCTTGCAAAAACAAAATGTCAGCTTCAACATGGCTGAGAAAATCGAAGGCTGTAAAACGAGCCGCATCCGACTTAATGCTGGCGACATTAATGGTCGCCAGAGTCAGCAGAGCGGGTACCGCCATAAAGAGTAGTTAAATTAGATGGCCTTCTTCCCATCCTTCTCCCCCCTCCCGGGGCTGTCTTCTAGAGCAGCGCGACTTCTCTTGAGGGAGATAGTGGTATCCATCTCTGCCACCACCACCTCCCTCTGCGCACCACTCCTGGCTTTCTCAGTCTCAGGGCCCGGTTTTACCACCCCTCCTGAGGACCTTGCATCCCCACCAGAGGGGGGCGCGGGGCCCCCTGAAGGTCCTCCCTCCTTCGCCCCCGGCCCCTCACCTTCAACCCCCTCCTCAGCAGAGGAGGCAGAGGTCTCATCCAAAGTGAGGTACCGGTTGGAGAGCTCCAGAGGGGAGCCGGTTACACCTTCCCTGGCAACCTTGGTCGGGCTAGATCTTTTCTTAGTACGCCGTTTCCGTCTACTTTGGGACTCTGCCCCACTACCCTCTGCAGCACTTTCGTAGTGCGAGGACAGAGTCTCTTCGGTCCGATCCAGTCTCTCAATCTCCTCCTCCAGCTCCCTGCCCCCTAGGGTCTCGGATTCAGGAGGGGCAGTCGTTTGGGAGGGAGCGGGCATCACCCCAGGATGGGGTTCCTCCCCCTCCCTCTCCGCCTGACGCCTCTCTCTCCGCCTCTGCCGGGACGGGTTGTTCCGGTTCCTCATTGACCCCTTAACTCCACTGCCTTTGCCACTACCTGCCTCAGCCGAAGGGACCTCCCGGCCCGCTCCTGCATGAGCTCGGGCCGCATTGGCCTCAGAGAGAGGGCAGCGACTGAAGGGGTGCCCGAGCTCACCACACAGATTGCATCTAATCTCCTCACAAGATGCGGCTAGATGACCTGTCCCCCCACACAACGCGCACTTCTGCACTTGGCAGCTGGCGCTGAAGTGTGTGGGGCTGCCGCACTTGTGACAGAGCTTAGGCTGCCCTCTGTAAAAGACTAAGATCCTGTCTCGGCCGATAAAGGCAGATGATGGAATGTGGGAAACTGTACTCCCCAGACGTTTGAGTTTGATATCAAACGTCCAGGCACCCGACCAAATGCCAAACTCGTCCAAGTTTTTAGCTGGTACTCCCTGGACCTCTCCGTACCTACCCAGCCAGGTCATGATGTCAACACAAGAGAGCGACTCGTTACGGGTCAAAACGGTCACTCTCTTGACCTCACTCTGGCGGGTTATTGCTTTTGCAGCGAAACCACGCCAGTCCGGCATGTTCTTCACCAGCTCATATCCGGACCAGAAGAGCTCAAGCCCCTCCGGCCGGACAAAGCTGATGTCAAACTCCTTGGAACCAAACGGATGGATCAAGGCAAAGATGTCGGTTGCCTTGAAACCCATCCCAAGCAGGAGCTCCACTACCCTCTTTCTAGTAGGGCAAGCTTCATCGCTACTCCACCTGAGACAGACCACATTCCGTCTGGCTCCAGGGCCGGTTGTGGGTGAAGACCAGGTGGTCTCGCCCCCGTTCTGTTCTCGGAAGGTCCGGACGCCATGTCTGTTGAACCAGAAAGACAGGTCCACCTTCTTCCCCTCTACGGTAATGGAGCTCTCCCCCTTTTTGAGGGCCTCCAGCAGTCGCCGCTGCAAGTCACCATTACCAGACCCTGAGAGCGAGGAAGCCAACGAAGCCAGCCCCTCCCCCCCCACGGCCGCGGCCACACTGGCATAACTCCTGCCAGGCGCCACGGATGCAGGAGGGGCAACCGAACCGGCTCCCCCCCTTCTACCTGCCTCAACTGTCGCACCGGATCCCTCTGAGGGGGCCACACGGTGGGACCCCGCCACTTTTCCAGCAGCAGGGCAACCCCCCGCATTCACCCCCCCATCGGGACCCGGAGCGACCCCTAAACTAACACCCCCTCCACAACCCTTTTGGGTGACCACTTTTTCAGTAGTCACCTTTACAGGGACTACCTTAATCACATCGGACCCCATACACACTGCTGGGCCAGCTGACACTTTATTTACATCATTTAAATTGCTTTTATTTACATTGCTTTTATTTATATCGTCACTTTTATCCTTTTTATCCTTCCCTCCGCTACCACCTGCCCCACTCAGGACCTGGGCACTGGTGGTCACTACCCCCACCTCCCCTGCGCTTGATTCAGCGCTGGGGGCAGAGGCAGAAGCGGAGGGAATGACACCGGTGGCCACATAGGCGGCCATGGAGGAGGGGGAGACACATCCCCTCCTCCTAACAGTTCTTCTTCTTGAGAAGCGCCGTGCCGTGGCACCACTGCGCTCAGCAAGCCGATGCTTTCCACTCCTAAATTGTCCTTTAGGAGCGCTCTCAGCCTCATCCAGGGACACACCGACAGACACGCCACCCGGCCCGCCCACCACTCCCGCAGCACCGCTCCCTGTCACCAACACTGTGGCGCAGGAGGGCGGAGCAGCGGGACCGGAGGAGAAACCAGGGAAACTTGGAGCCATCTTTATGGGAGAGAGGGGAGGAGCGCCGGCCACGGCAGCCGCCCCCACCACGTCACTCCGCCGCAGGTCCACCACACACTCATTCAGCGTGTTTAGGACCGCGGCGCGGACGGACGGGGTTAGCCGCGTCACCGGAAAGCCCCCCCCACCCTCCGAACTCGCCGCCCTCAATGCCTGCGTGTTGGACTTTTCAGTCCCTCCTTCCCTCGGGCCGCCCCCACTACTGCAAGTTAGGACGGCATCTTCCGCCATCTTGGACACCTCGTGTTTTTTCTCCCCACTCCCGCCGCCTGGTCCCACAGCAGAGACCGGGGCTGGGAGGATGGTGGGGGTTGCAATCCAAGCAGACTTTTCAGCCTGCCCGGACTGCTGGGGGTGAGAAACATACACATATCTCACCTCCACTCTGCTTTTTTCTTTCTTCTTTTTTTCCTTCCTTTTTTTCTTTTCAATATCTTCATCTTCATCTGGAAGCTCTTCTCCAAACAAAAAACTGCCTTCATGGAGCCGGGGTGACTCCAGGCGTTTAATCTCAGCCATGAGCCCTCCCCCGACTCCACTACTTCCACTTTCAATTTCATCTTCTGAACTTGTGAGGGGCAGGCACACCTGTTCAGCGGTGATCCCAGTGTCCATGGCCTGCTCCTCTTTCTCTGTCTTTTTCTCTGCCTCTGGTTCTTCCTCATCGTCTGAGGGGTCGGCCATTTGCAGACTTCCCTGGGCCATGATGAAAAATTTCTCTTCGTTTTTAAGTTTTTCTTGGAAGGGGCCACTACTTTTCAGTATAATTGCCCTCCTTGCTTCCATTTCTTTTATCTTTTCTTTTAGGACCTTTATCCTCTCTGATATCTCAGGTCTTTTATTTCTTGAAGCCTTGTCTGCCTTTACTCTTTCCAGCTTTATCTCGCTTCTGAGCTTTTTTAAGGCTTTGCCGGCATCTTCATATTCCCTGAGGTAGGCCGCAATACGGGAGCTGTACATGGAGACCGATTCCTGGGGCCTTTTGATGCCCCAGTCAGTCTCCATCCTCCCTGACCCACCCCAAGGAACACTCCGCTCACCTGCAGGGTTACCGTCCACCCTCCCGGACTTGCTGGTGGTCTTCACAGCCCCGCTCCCAGGGGCTGCAGGGGACGCCACAGCATGACCCCTGCTCGATCTTCTGACCCCTGGGACGGATGATGGTGCAGAGGCCGGTAATTCGCCTCCCCTACCTCCCGCCGGCCTACCCCGGGAAGCAGGATCCTGGGTCCCAACTGGAAACATAGCTCCAGGCCTCCACCAACTCCCTAAGGAGAGGCAGGGCCTGGGCTGGGGAGAGGTGTTGAAAACTCCCCGCAAGCCTGGAACTCCTCCTGGGGAGCAGATGGTAGGAAACTCCCCGGAGAGGCCTGTGCTGTGGAGGTTCAGGAGCTGCAGCAGACACACCCTTTCACCTCAGCTGCAGACACCAGACACACCCAAGCCTGAATCTCTGCTATGGGACCTCTCTCCTCTGTCTGGGTGCCAGGCCCTAAATATCTGACAATGGACTGTTCCAGTTTTGGGTGACGTGAAGCATGATTCTCTGCTATGACATGAAGCCTGAATCTCTGCTATGGGACCTCTCTCCTCTGTCAGGGTGCCGGGGCCAAAATATCTGACAATGGACTGTTCCAGTTTTGGGTGACGTGAAGCATGATTCTCTGCTATGACATGAAGCCTGAATCTCTGCTATGGGACCTCTCTCCTCTTTCTGGGTGCCGGGGCCTAAATATCCGACAATGGACTGTTCCAGTTTTGGCTGACGTGAAGCCTGATTCTCTGCTATGACATGAAGACTGATTCTCTGCTGACATGAAGCCGGAATCTCTGTTATGGGACCTCTCTCCTCTGTCTGGGTGCCGGGGCCTAAATATATGACAATGGACTGTTCCAGTTTTGGCTGACGTGAAGCATGATTCTCTGCTATGACATGAAGCCTGAATCTCTGCTATGGGACCTCTCTCCTCTGTCTGGGTGCCAGGGCCTAAATATCTGACAATGGACTGTTCCAGTTTTGGGTGACGTGAAGCATGATTCTCTGCTAAGTCATGAAGCCTGAATCTCTGCTATGGGACCTCTCTCCTCTGTCAGGGTGCCAAGGCCAAAATATCTGACAATGGACTGTTCCAGTTTTGGGTGACGTGAAGCATGATTCTCTGCTATGACATGAAGCCTGAATCTCTGCTATGGGACCTCTCTCCTCTTTCTGGGTGCCGGGGCCTAAATATCCGACAATGGACTGTTCCAGTTTTGGCTGACGTGAAGCCTGATTCTCTGCTATGACATGAAGACTGATTCTCTGCTGACATGAAGCCGGAATCTCTGTTATGTCGACCTTTCTCCTCTGTCTGGGTGCCGGGGCCTAAATATATGACAATGGACTGTTCCAGTTTTGGCTGACGTGAAGCCTGATTCTCTGCTATGACATGAAGACTGATTCTCTGCTGACATGAAGCCTGAATCTCTGTTATGGGACCTTTCTCCTCTGTCTGGGTGCCGGGGCCTAAATATATGACAATGGACTGTTTCAGTTTTGGCTGACGTGAAGCCTGATTCTCTGCTATGACATGAAGACTGATTCTCTGCTGACATAAAGCCTGAATCTCTGTTATGGGACCTCTCTCCTCTGTCTGGGTGCCGGGGCCTAAATATATGACAATGGACTGTTCCAGTTTTGGCTGACGTGAAGCATGATTCTCTGCTATGACATGAAGCCTGAATCTCTGCTATGGGACCTCTCTCCTCTGTCAGGGTGCCAGGGCCAAAATATCTGACAATGGACTGTTCCAGTTTTGGGTGACGTGAAGCATGATTCTCTGCTATGACATGAAGCCTGAATCTCTGCTATGGGACCTCTCTCCTCTTTCTGGGTGCCGGGGCCTAAATATCCGACAATGGACTGTTCCAGTTTTGGCTGACGTGAAGCCTGATTCTCTGCTATGACATGAAGACTGATTCTCTGCTGACATGAAGCCGGAATCTCTGTTATGGGACCTTTCTCCTCTGTCTGGGTGCCGGGGCCTAAATATATGACAATGGACTGTTCCAGTTTTGGCTGACGTGAAGCCTGATTCTCTGCTATGACATGAAGACTGATTCTCTGCTGACATGAAGCCTGAATCTCTGTTATGGGACCTTTCTCCTCTGTCTGGGTGCCGGGGCCTAAATATATGACAATGGACTGTTTCAGTTTTGGCTGACTTGAAGCCTGATTCTCTGCTATGACATGAAGACTGATTCTCTGCTGACATAAAGCCTGAATCTCTGTTATGGGACCTCTCTCCTCTGTCTGGGTGCCGGGGCCTAAATATATGATAATGGACTGTTCCAGTTTTGGCTGACGTGAAGCCTGATTCTCTGCTATGACATGAAGACTGATTCTCTGCTGACATGAAGCCTGAATCTCTGTTATGGGACCTCTCTCCTCTGTCTGGGTGGCGGGGCCTAAATATATGACAATGGACTGTTCCAGTTTTGGCTGACGTGAAGCCTGATTCTCTGCTATGACATGAAGACTGATTCTCTGCTGACATGAAGCCTGAATCTCTGTTATGGGACCTTTCTCCTCTGTCTGGGTGCCGGGGCCTAAATATATGACAATGGACTGTTTCAGTTTTGGCTGACGTGAAGCCTGATTCTCTGCTATGACATGAAGACTGATTCTCTGCTGACATAAAGCCTGAATCTCTGTTATGGGACCTCTCTCCTCTGTCTGGGTGCCGGGGCCTAAATATATGACAATGGACTGTTCCAGTTTTGGCTGACGTGAAGCATGATTCTCTGCTATGACATGAAGCCTGAATCTCTGCTATGGGACCTCTCTCCTCTGTCAGGGTGCCAGGGCCAAAATATCTGACAATGGACTGTTCCAGTTTTGGGTGACGTGAAGCATGATTCTCTGCTATGACATGAAGCCTGAATCTCTGCTATGGGACCTCTCTCCTCTTTCTGGGTGCCGGGGCCTAAATATCCGACAATGGACTGTTCCAGTTTTGGCTGACGTGAAGCCTGATTCTCTGCTATGACATGAAGACTGATTCTCTGCTGACATGAAGCCGTAATCTCTGTTATGGGACCTTTCTCCTCTGTCTGGGTGCCGGGGCCTAAATATATGACAATGGACTGTTCCAGTTTTGGCTGACGTGAAGCCTGATTCTCTGCTATGACATGAAGACTGATTCTCTGCTGACATGAAGCCTGAATCTCTGTTATGGGACCTTTCTCCTCTGTCTGGGTGCCGGGGCCTAAATATATGACAATGGACTGTTTCAGTTTTGGCTGACTTGAAGCCTGATTCTCTGCTATGACATGAAGACTGATTCTCTGCTGACATAAAGCCTGAATCTCTGTTATGGGACCTCTCTCCTCTGTCTGGGTGCCGGGGCCTAAATATATGATAATGGACTGTTCCAGTTTTGGGTGACGTGAAGCCTGATTCTCTGCTATGACATGAAGACTGATTCTCTGCTGACATGAAGCCGGAATCTCTGTTATGGGACCTTTCTCCTCTGTCTGGGTGCCGGGGCCTAAATATATGACAATGGACTGTTCCAGTTTTGGCTGACGTGAAGCCTGATTCTCTGCTATGACATGAAGACTGATTCTCTGCTGACATGAAGCCTGAATCTCTGTTATGGGACCTTTCTCCTCTGTCTGGGTGCCGGGGCCTAAATATATGACAATGGACTGTTTCAGTTTTGGCTGACTTGAAGCCTGATTCTCTGCTATGACATGAAGACTGATTCTCTGCTGACATAAAGCCTGAATCTCTGTTATGGGACCTCTCTCCTCTGTCTGGGTGCCGGGGCCTAAATATATGATAATGGACTGTTCCAGTTTTGGCTGACGTGAAGCCTGATTCTCTGCTATGACATGAAGACTGATTCTCTGCTGACATGAAGCCTGAATCTCTGTTATGGGACCTCTCTCCTCTGTCTGGGTGGCGGGGCCTAAATATATGACAATGGACTGTTCCAGTTTTGGCTGACGTGAAGCCATATTCTCTGCTATGACATGAAGACTGATTCTCTGCTGACATGAAGCCTGATTCTCTGCTATGGGACCTCTCTCCAATTGATATTGGTTAATTTTTATTTATTTTATTTTTATCCCGAACCCGAACATTTCCGGGAAGTTCGGCCGAACTTCTCGAACCCGAACATCCAGGTGTTCACTCAACTCTATCCCTAAGTTGAGCTGTCCCAAAGTTATCACTGGAGACTGGCAAGTCAGGGAGACCAATTTCATGGACATCATCAGTATCACTTGCAAGCACGGCTAAGGGAAAACTATCGATTTAACTCAGGGTCACCTCTACCGTTTGCACATTTTCCGATTCAGCCAGAGGGATTGGTTCTACAGCAGTTATACTTTTCACGCATATGCCACATTTGCCAAAACAGAGGACAATCACACCCCACAATGACATTATGCATCAGGCTGTTTACAACCCCCACTTCATGAGATACTTTTCCGCATGGGGTTTCAAAAGACACTATAGCAGTGGAGTACTCTTTTTTTAACCCTATGTATGCAGATGACCCCATCTGTCTCTGCTGCTGTTTTCTAGTGTCCACCAAGCTGCCATGCACAAGAGTCACTAGACTACCCGAGTCCAACAGAGCTTTAACTGAGTGTCCTTCAATCACCAAGCTGCAAGTGTATCTGGTGTCGGCAAGGCAGAGTTGGCGGGTCCCACAAACAATGATTTCCTCCGCCCACCATCACACTCCATAGGCTCATCAACCAGAGGACAGTTGGTAGCCACGTGGCCCAGTCCTTGACACCGCCAGCACACAATGTTTTTGACAGCCCGGCCCTCCTTCGCCCCCTTTAGATTAGGAACAGTGTTACCGCGATCAGTAGTCTTCTTGCTCCTTGGGGCCGGCGGAGTAGGAGAGAGGTCTTGGAGATACTCCTCGGTGTTCAGATACCGCTCCTCTAGGGCGACGAGCTGATCCGCATCCCTGGGGTCCGCTTGTCCTACAGAGCGCTGTATCCGAACTGGCAGAGCACGAACAAATCGGTCTAGGACCACTCTTTCAACCACCTGAGCGGCTATAGAGACCTCAGGCTACAGCCACATTTTAGCCAGGTGGAAAAGGTCATACATTTGCGACCTCGCTGGTTTATCCAGTTAGAAAAACCAGTTGTGGGTGCCGCTAGGCTCTGACCGCAGATGTTACCCCTAGTCAAGCAAGGATTTCTGCTTTCAGTTTGTGGTATTGTCGGGCATCCCGCTCACTTAAATCAAAGTAGGCTTTCTGCGGCTCTCCACTGAGGAATGTAGCAAGGGTGTCTGCTACTATTCTGCTGGGAGTTTCTCTCTTTCAGCGGTTCTTTCATGGTCATTTTTTGAAGGGAAGCTTGCACTCTCCTACCCGCAGGGATGGATTCCTCCCGGACTTGGGGCCTTTCAGCCAACATCTTTATCTGCTCCACTATACTTTTGTTAACCGATTGCTGTTCTCTGAACCCAGCTTGCGTAGTCTCCATGAACAACCGATTGGTTTCTTGCTGGTTAGCATTCGTCTTTTGGAGCTGAATGTTAGCCTGGATCAGCTGTTTTGCAAGAACAGCAGACTTAACCCAGGACATAAAACTCGCTGGATTTTTGTGCCAGCACAGCCTCCACCATATGTAACAGGATTAGCTCACGGGATCAACGTCTCCTGGGATAGATGGGCGCTGTAGGCACACAAAACACAGTGCATTCCAAGCAAGTATGGTGCAACTGACCGCAGACAGTTTTATTTGGCTTTTTCCGACAAAAAATATTAAGCAAAACAGCACAACATAAAAGAAATACCGTATTTTTTGCCCTATAAGACGCACCGGCCCATAAGACGCACCTAAGTTTTTGGGGAGGAAAATAAGAAAAATAATATTTTTCACCTTTGCTTTTGGTGGGTTTGGAACTAATGGTGGTCTGTGGATGGCACTATTACTGGGGATCTGTGGATGTCACTATTATGGGGGATCTGTGAAGGACACTGTTATGGGGGGAGCTGTGAAGGACACTGTTATGGGGGGATCTGGGGATGGCCCTGTTATGGTGGCGGATCTGTGGATGACGGAGTGTTATGGGGGGGATCTGTGGATGACGCACTGTTATGGGGGGATCTGTGACGGACACTGTTATGGGGGGATCTGTGAAGGATACTGTTACAGGGGGGATCTGTGAAGGATACTGTTACAGGGGGATCTGTGGATGGCACTGTTATGGGGGGATCTGTTAAGGATACTGTTACAGGCGGGGATCTGTGGCTGACACTGTTATGGGGGATCTGTGGATGGCACTGTTATGGGGGATCTGTGGATGGCACTGTTATGGGGGATCTGTGGATGGCACTGTTATTGGGGATCTATGGATGGCACTGTGGATGGCACTGTTATGGGGGATCTGTGGATGGCACTGTTATGGGGGATCTGTGGATGGCACTGTTATGGGGGATCTGTGGATGGCACTGTTATGGGGGATCTGTGGATGGCACTGTTATATATGTGCCATCCACAGACCCCCCACCCCATAACAGTGCCATCCACATATCCCCCATAACAGTGCCATCCACAGATCCCCCATAACAGTGCCATCCACAGATCCCCCATAACATTACCATCCACAGATCCCCCATAACAGTGCCATCCACAGATCCCCCATAACAGTGCCTCATTGGTGGCCAGTGCGCCGGCCCCCCTTCCCCCCTGTTTTTAACTCATTGGTGGCCAGTGTGGCCTCACCTCTCCCCCCTCTAGTTAAAATCATGTTCCGAATCCCCCATCATTGGTGGCCAGTGCAGTCTCACATCTCCCCCCCCCCCCCCCCAGTTAAAATCACGTTCCGAATCCCCCATCATTGGTGGCCAGTGCGGCCTCACATCTCCCCCCCTAGTTAAAATCACGTTCCGAATCCCCCATCATTGGTGGCCAGTGCGGCCTCACATCCCCCCCCCCCCCCAGTTAAAATCACGTTCCGAATCCCCCATCATTAGTGGCCAGTGCGGCCTCACATCTCCCCCCCTAGTTAAAATCACGTTCCGAATCCCCCATCATTGGTGGCCACTGCGGCCTCACATCTCCCCGCCCTAGTTAAAATCACGTTCCCCCATCATTGGTGGCAGTGGAGAGTTCCGATCGGAGTCCCAGTTTAATTGCTGGGGCTCCGATCGGTAACCATGGCAACCAGGACGCTACTGCAGTCCTGGTTGCCATGGTTACTTAGCAATTTTTAGAAGCATTATACTTACCTGCGAGCTGCGATGTCTGTGTCCGGCCGGGAGCTCCTCCTACTGGTAAGTGAAAGGTCTGTGCGGCGCATTGCCTATAGCACAGACCTGTCACTTACCAGTAGGAGGAGCGCCCGGCCGGTCACAGACATCGCAGCTCACAGGTAAGTATAATGCTTCTAAAAATTCTCAAAGTGCTGATATTCGCGATTAAAATTCGCTATTCGAATATTCGCGATCAACACTACTGCTTGTTATTGCTGTGGATGGTGTTTGTGATGTTTTCCTTGAGTTCATCCAGGGATGTGGATTGTTAGCGGACACTTTCTGTTTTAAATTTCCTCACAGATACAAATTGCATGTAGACAAGTCTGGAGAACGTGGTGGCCATAACCCATTGCTCACAGTTCGCTTCTCCATAAAGAGTTCATGAACTCATGCCAGTGAGTCCCATGAGGGGTGGCATGTTGCCCCATCTTGTTGGACATTTTTTTTTCTGCAGCATCACTGTTGAAGAACTGCAAGCAGTCTCAGCCAACATAATCCGCCGTGCCCAAAGATGCTTAGATGTGAACGGACTGCCTTCATCTTCTTTTGTGACTTGTGGGTAATAAAAAAAATAATAATCCACTTGCTTGTTCATCTTGTCATACTATCGCTGGAGGCGGGCTACTTTTTTGTGGGCCACCCTGTATATTGCAATTGTATGTTTTGGCCATAAGTACCAGTAAATATATGGTTGGCAGGAACAGGGCTAAACAACCTGTTCTTCCCTCTTGGTAGGAGTGGGCTGGTCCTGCTTCTGGCCAGGAGGGCGAGTTCCTGTCCAGAGACACAGTGAGGAGAGGAAGCACACTGCAGAGCTCCTGTTGCTGTAAAGGATTCTCCAGAGAGAACAACAAAAGACATTCTCAAGCAAATACTTGGGAAATACAGACAGAAGAATGGACAACTGAAACCTGCATAATAAAAACTGCTGTAAGGTGAGGGACTACGGCTCAGACATCCATCTTCTACTAGGCGAGTTACAATTCAAGTCTAGACCTGATAGTGGATATCTACAATCACAAGTGACAGCCATATAACCTGTCTCTATAGTCTTTACTGGGGGCAGAAATTGCACTTCAAGTCCACTTCAATTGAATGTATCAAAATTTATGAGCTGCGCTATAAAAAGAGACTGTCATACGTTTGCTTCTGGACTCTTATTTCAAACTACATTTCCACTGTACCGGTCCCCAGGAAGCGATGGACGAAAGGAGTACACCATGACACAATACTTCATCAGTGCGATTACCAATCCCATCCTCCACACTGGCTCCTCAGGGACTTGCTGAAGAGCATATTCCAAGGCCAGGGATGTTGGGAGTTATAGTTTCACCACAGCTGGAGTCAGTGCCATTTTAAGAGCATTATAGGCCCCCGGGCAATACAGTGCACTGGGGCCCTGTCTACACAATCACGCACTAGAATAAAAATGCAAATTATCAATAAGGCGATATTTATTGGGCATTTCCTCTTGTGGATTTTCCCCAGCAGTAGGATCAGGTAATGATACCATTGGTATTTCTGCTGGAATTGGAGTGCATGTAGATGTGGATGCTACATCTGGAGGAGCAGAACTACTGGCTGACGTTGCACCTGGATTGAGCCAAGATGTTAGTTTTGGAAGTTTGCACATTTTCTCTTTCTCCTCTGCAGCCTTTTTCCTCTTCTGTGCTCCACTCAAAACATTACGTTTCATTTCTGCACTAAAGGTTATTTTCACCAACACGTAATAAACTTTATTTTTCCTCACCTTTTTTACACTTCCTCGAACGAGTGGCAACTCTAAGATTGCTATATAAGGGGGACACATAAGATATTACAGTCAAAACTTGAGGGGCACTAATAACTTAAAGTGGATGTAAACCCAAACATTTTTTTTTTTTGTGATGTCACAATGTAGAGTACCCAGGCAGTACACACGCCACTCCAACATTAATACCCACCAGCACCAGCAGTACCCACCAGCACCAGAGTGTGTGTACATTTATATATATATCTATATTTATTTCGTTTTTTTAGTTGTATGATTAAAGTGGATGTAAACCCCCAAGTATGCAGTATAGCACCCTATAGTATACAGCACCACACAGTATGCAGTATAGCACCCTATAGTATACAGCACCACACAGTATGCAGTATAGCACCCTATAGTATACAGCACCACACAGTATGCAGTATAGCACCCTATAGTATACAGCACCACACAGTATGCAGTATAGCACCCTATAGTATACAGCACCACACAGTATGCAGTATAGCACCCTATAGTATGCAGCACCACACAGTATGCAGTATAGCACCCTATAATATACAGCACCACACAGTATGCAGTATAGCACCCTATAGTATACAGCACCACACAGTATGCAGTTTAGCACCCCACACTATACAGTACCCCACAGTATATAGTAGAGCAGTATAGACCCCCACACTATACAGCACCTCACTGTATGCAGTATAGCACCCTATAGTATGCAGCACCACACAGTATGCAGTATAGCACCCTATAGTATACAGCACCACACAGTATGCAGTATAGCACCCTATAGTATACAGCACCACACAGTATGCAGTATAGCACCCTATAGTATACAGCACCACACAGTATGCAGTATAGCACCCTATAGTATACAGCACCACACAGTATGCAGTATAGCACCCTATAGTATACAGCACCACACAGTATGCAGTATAGCACCCTATAGTATACAGCACCACACAGTATGCAGTTTAGCACCCTATAGTATACAGCACCACACAGTATGCAGTTTAGCACCCCACACTATACAGTACCCCACAGTATATAGTAGAGCAGTATAGACCCCCACACTATACAGCACCTCACTGTATACAGCACCCCAAACTATACACGATACAGCCCCCCACACTATACAGTACAGCACTCTACACTATACCGCACCCACAGTATACAGCCCCCCACACTATACAGTACAGCAGTATAGCACTCCCCCCACTATACAGCCCCCCCCCCACACTATACAGGCCCCCCACACTATACAGGCCCCCCACACTATACAGCCCACCACACAGTATACAGGCCACCCCCCCCCCCCCCACACACAGTATACAGCCCACCACACAATATACAGCCCATTACACAATATATAGCCCACCACACAATATACAGCCCACCACACAGTATACAGGCCCCCACACAGTATACAGCCCCCCACACAGTACACAGCACCCCACTATACAGTAGTTTACAGTATATTAAAATAACAACCCCATGTCACCTTTTTCTGATGTAATCTTTACACAGAAAAGCTCCACAGTTAACTTCTGCAACACTCCTGATAGGACCTGTGATGACTTCATAGCCATGTGACCAGTAATTGCTAGGTTACTGGTCACATGGTAATGATGTCATTAAGGTCCTAGATCAAAACTCATTAAGGTCCTAGAATTAAGATCATTAACACAGTACGATCATGATGCCTGTGTAGCCGACAGCCTGACACCCGGGGCAGTAGCTAGCAGGGCTCAAGAGGCAGCTGCCTTGGGCCCCCCCAGGAGCAACTGGGCCCAGGGCAGCTGCCCCTTTTGCCCCTTGGTAAAGACGGCCCTGGCGGCAACGCTGCTAAATGACGGTTGGGAAGTTGGCTGGTGGGTTCACTGGGCAGGCGGGCCCCCAGGCAAGTGGGGCCCCCGGGCAACTGCCCAGCGTGCCCATTCGAAAAGACGGCCCTGGCTGGAGTACCGGAGGATAACTGCCCTAAGGTATTCATCTTGGGGAAATTTGGACATTTTAAGGGATTTTTATTCCCTTATTTTTTATTATCATGTCATCATGGTGTTATCCTGTAACAGACTGGTGGCATTATTTAGTCATGGCCCTAAGGGAGTGTAATCCAGTTATAGTATGATGTTGCTAATCAGTCAGAATGGGGTAGTATTATTTAGTGATATTATGGTGGTAATTAGAGATGAGCTAAGTTATCAAAAATTCGATTCGGCTGCTTTGCCAAAGTTCAAAAAGAAACTTCATTTGTTACAAATTACTTAATCACGAATCGTATTCCATTGTAAGTAACGGGCGCAATCGCACCACCCCCATCATTGATCCTCTCAGAAGCCGCGTTCATAGCTCATCTCAGCATTTGTCACATTGTCACATTGAGGCCTTTAAGGGGTTAAACAGGGGTAAAAAACAAAAATATACATACCCACCTCATCCATTTGCTAGTGGAGAGGCTGTCGTGGCCATCTTGATTGAATAAATTATGCCAAATCTCACATGCACTGAAGTATGAAGCCACATCGTCATCACACTGACCAGGGGCGGTGATGTCATCAGTGATTTGGCGTGTTTTCTTCAATCAAGATGGCTGCGCCCGCTGCGTACAGTGGAATGCGATTGTAATGAAGTAATTTTCTTCATTTAAGATGGCCATGAGGGCCTCTCTGTGAGCAAATGGATAAGGTGAGAATGTATTTTTTTGTTTTTTACTGCTATTTCAGGAAAAATTGATTCGTGACTAGGGATGAGCGAACCCGAACTGTATAGTTCGGGTTCGTACCGAATTTTGGGGTGTCCGTGACACGGACCCGAACCCGAACATTTTCGTAAAAGTCTGGGTTCAGGTTCGGTGTTCGGCGCTTTCTTGGCTCTTTTTGAAAGGCTGCAAAGCAGCCAATCAACAAGCGTCATACTACTTGCCCCAAGAGGCCATCACAGCCTTGCCTACTATTGGCATGGCTGTGATTGGCCAGTGCAGCATGGGACACAGCCTCTATATAAGCTTGGGTCACGTAGCGCTGCACGTCACTCTGCTGATTCAAGCATAGGGAGAGGTTGCTGCTGCAACGTTAGGGCGAGCACAAGCAGATTAACTCCTCCAAAAGACTTCATTCTGTGATCGATCTGCAGCTGTGGATCATTGAAGTGCTAATATCGACTTGCTCACTTTTTTGAGGCTGCCCAGAGCGTTTTTAGATCACTTTTTTCTGGGGTGATCGGCGGCCATTTTGTGGCTTGTGGTGCGCCAGCACAAGCTATCACCAAGTGTATTTAACCATCAATAGTGTGGTTATTTTTTGCTATATCCTACATCAGCTGCAGGCTGAGCCTGTGTCACCGAAGTGCATTTAACCATCAACAGTCTGGTTATTCTTTGGCCATATACTACATCAGCTGCAGGCTGAGCCTGTGTCACCGAAGTGCATTTAACCATCAACAGTCTGGTTATTTTTTGGCCATATACTACATCTGGTGCAGGCTGAGCCTGTGTCACCCAAGTGCATTTAACCATCAATAGTGTGGTTATTTTTTGGCCATATACTACATCAGGGGCAAGTTGAGCCTGTCACCCAGCGCCTAAAAAATAGACCTGACATTTCTATTCAACCAAATTTGTACTGTTTTAGCTGGTCAAGTTATTTGTAGTGACCGTAAAAGCACACTTTTTGTTATGGGTTGAAAAACTATTCCCAAATTTGCCATTCTCAAAATAACTAGTTTCTGCTATATGAGGCCTACTTGAAATCTATCCCAAAAAGGATATCTTACATTCAAGGTGCTGATAGTGTCATTCAGAAAAACTTAACACACACGCTACCGTGCAGATACAAGTCTAATTCTGTGATTAAACCTATACCTGTCACACAGCGCAAAAAAAAACAGGCCTCACATTTCTATTCAACCAAATCTGTACTGTTTTAGCTGGTCAAGTTATTTGTAGTGACCGTAAAAGCACACTTTTTGTTCTGGGTTGAAAAACTATTCCCAAATTTGCCATTCACAAAATTGTGGTGAACGGGAACAATGAGGAAAACATCTAATAAGGGACGCGGACGTGGACATGGTCGTGGTGGTGTTAGTGGACCCACTGGTGCTGGGAGAGGACGTGGCCGTTCTGCCACAGCCACACGTCCTAGTGAACCAACTACCTCAGGTCCCAGTAGCCAGCAGAATTTACAGCGATATTTGGTGGGGCCCAATGCCGTTCTAAGGATGGTAAGGCCTGAGCAGGTACAGGCATTAGTCAATTGGGTGGCCGACAGTGGATCCAGCACGTTCACATTATCTCCCACCCAGTCTTCTGCAGAAAGCGCACAGATGGCGCATGAAAACCAAGCCCATCGGTCTGTCACATCACCCCCATGCATATCAGGGAAACTTGAAGTAAAAGAAAATCCAGCACCTCGTATCTTTGCTTGACGGTGTTTATTCCACAATCCAAAATGTAAGCGGTAACGGAACCTTCAAAATACAAGCCCCAATGCGGTCTACATGTTTCGAACCAGATGGTTCTTAATCATGATTAAGAACCATCTGGTTCGAAACATGTAGACCGCATTGGGGCTTGTATTTTGAAGGTTACGTTACCGCTTACATTTTGGATTGTGGAATAAACACCGTCAAGCAAAGATACGAGGTGCTGGATTTTCTTTTACTTCAAGTTTGTCAAATCGGGGTCTCATCCCTTCCGTGCACCTTTCATACTGCAGATGCAGGTGAGCTGGACTTTTACCATTATGTATATCAGGGAAACTGTCTGAGCCTCAAGTTATGCAGCAGTCTCTTATGCTGTTTGAAGACTCTGCTGCCAGGGTTTCCCAAGGGCATCCACCTAGCCCTTCCCCAGGGGTGGAAGAGATAGAATGCACTAACGCACAACCAATTATTTTTCCTGATGATGAGGACATGGGAATACCACCTCAGCACGTCTCTGATGATGACAAAACACAGGTGCCAACTGCTGCGTCTTTCTGCAGTGTGCAGACTGAACAGGAGGTCAGGGATCAAGACTGGGTGGAAGACGATGCAGGGGACGATGAGGTCCTAGACCCCACATGGAATGAAGGTCGTGCCACTGACTTTCACAGTTCGGAGGAAGAGGCAGTGGTGAGACCGAGCCAACAGCGTAGCAAAAGAGGGAGCAGAGGGCAAAATCAGAACCCCCGCCGCCAAGAGACTCCGCCTGCTACTGACCGCCGCCATCTGGGACCGAGCACCCCAAAGGCAGCTTCAAGGAGTTCCCTGGCATGGCACTTCTTCAAACAATGTGCAGACGACAAGACCCAAGTGGTTTGCACGCTGTGCCATCAGAGCCTGAAGCGAGGCATTAACGTTCTGAACCTTAGCACAACCTGCATGACCAGGCACCTGCATGCAAAGCATGAACTGCAGTGGAGTAAACACCTTAAAAACAAGGAACTCACTCAGGCTCCCCCTGCTACCTCTTCTGCTGCTGCCGCCGCCTCGGCCTCTTCTGCTGCTGCCGCCTCGGCCTCTTCCTCCGCCTCTGGAGGAACGTTGGCACCTGCCGCCCAGCAAACATGGGATGTACCACCAACACCACCACCTGCGTCACCAAGCATCTCAACCATGTCACACGTCAGCGTTCAGCTCTCCATCTCACAAGCATTTGAGAGAAAGCGTAAATTCCCACCTAGCCACCCTCGATCCCTGGCCCTGAATGCCAGCATTTCTAAACTACTGGCCTATGAAATGCTGTCATTTAGGCTGGTGGACACACACAGCTTCAAACAGCTCATGTCGCTTGCTGTCCCACAGTATGTTGTTCCCAGCCTGCACTACTTCTCCAAGAGAGCCGTGCCTTCCCTGCACAACCAAGTGTCCGATAAAATCAAGTGTGCACTGCGCAACGCCATCTGTGGCAAGGTCCACCTAACCACTGATACGTGGACCAGTAAGCACGGCCAGGGACGCTATATCTCCCTAACTGCACACTGGGTAAATGTAGTGGCGGCTGGGCCCCAGGCGGAGAGCTGTTTGGTGCACGTCCTTCCGCCACCAAGGATCGCAGGGCAACATTCTTTGCCTCGTGTCTCCTCCTCCTCCTACTCGGCTTCCTCCTCCTCTTTTTCCACCTGCTCATCCAGTCAGCCACACACCTTCACCACCAACTTCAGCACAGCCCGGGGTAAACGTCAGCAGGCCGTTCTGAAACTCATATTTTTGGGGGACAGGCCCCACACCGCACAGGAGTTGTGGCGGGGTATAGAACAACAGACCGACGAGTGGTTGCTGCCGGTGAGCCTCAAGCCCGGCCTGGTGGTGTGCGATAATGGGCGAAATCTCGTTGCAGCTCTGGGACTAGCCGGTTTGACGCACATCCCTTGCCTGGCGCATGTGCTGAATTTGGTGGTGCAGAAGTTCATTCGAAACTACCCCGACATGTCAGAGCTGCTGCATAAAGTGCGGGCCGTCTGTTCGCGCTTCCGGCGTTCACACCCTGCCGCTGCTCGCCTGTCTGCGCTACAGCGTAACTTCTGCCTTCCCGCTCACCACCTCATATGCGACGTGCCCACCAGGTGGAACTCCACCTTGCATATGCTGGACAGACTGTGCGAGCAGCAGCAGGCCATAGTGGAGTTTCAGCTGCAGCACGCACGGGTCAGTCGCACTGCGGATCAGCCCCACTTCACCACCAATGACTGGGCCTCCATGCGAGACCTGTGTGCCCTGTTGCGCTGTTTCGAGTACTCCACCAACATGGCCAGTGGCGATGACGCCGTTATCAGCGTTACAATACCACTTCTATGTCTCCTTGAGAAAACACTTAGGGCGATGATGGAAGAGGAGGTGGCCCAGGAGGAAGAGGAGGAAGAGGGGTCATTTTTAGCACTTTCAGGCCAGTCTCTTCGAAGTGACTCAGAGGGAGGTTTTTTGCAACACCAGAGGCCAGGTACAAATGTGGCCAGACAGGGCCCACTACTGGAGGACGAGGAGGACGAGGATGAGGAGGAGGTGGAGGAGGATGAGGATGAAGCATGTTCACAGCGGGGTGGCACCTAAAGCAGCTCGGGCCCATCACTGGTGCGTGGCTGGGGGGAAACACAGGACGATGACGATACGCCTCCCACAGAGGACAGCTTGTCCTTACCTCTGGGCAGCCTGGCACACATGAGCGACTACATGCTGCAGTGCCTGTGCAACGACAGCAGAGTTGCCCACATTTTAACGTGTGCGGACTACTGGGTTGCCACCCTGCTGGATCTCCGGTACAAAGACAATGTGCCCACCTTACTTCCTACACTGGAGCGTGATAGGAAGATGCGCAAGTACAAGCGCACGTTGGTAGACGCGCTACTGAGAGCATTCCCAAATGTCACAGGGGAACCAGTGGAAGCCCAAGGCGAAGGCAGAGGAGGAGCAAGAGGTCGCCAACGCAGCTGTGTCACGGCCAGCTCCTCTAAGAGCAGGGTTAGCATGGCAGAGATGTGGAAAAGTTTTGTCACCACGCCACAGCTAACTGCACCACCACCTGATACGGAACGTGTTAGCGGGAGGCAACATTTCACTAACATGGTGGAACAGTACCTGTGCACACCCCTCCACGTACTGACTGATGGTTTGGCCTCATTCAACTTCTGGGTCTCCAAATTGTCCACGTGGCCAGAGCTAGCCTTTTATGCCTTGGAGGTGCTGGCCTGCCCGGCGGCCAGCGTTTTGTCTGAACGTGTATTCAGCACGGCAGGGGGCGTCATTACAGACAAACGCAGCCGCCTGTCTACAGCCAATGTGGACAAGCTGACGTTCATAAAAATGAACCAGGCATGGATCCCACAGGACCTGTCCATCCCTTGTGCAGATTAGATATTAACTACCTCCCCTTAACAATATATTATTCTACTCCAGGGCACTTCCTCATTCAATACTATTTTTATTTTCATTTTACCATTATATTGCGGGGCAACCCAAAGTTGAATGAACCTCTCCTCTGCCTGGGTGCCGGGGCCTAAATGTGTGACAGTGGCCTGTTCCAGTGGTGGGTGACGTGAAGCCTGATTCTCTGCTATGACATGAAGACTGATTCTGCGCTGACATAAGGCCAGATGCTCTCAGGGCCGGCACCACCAGTAAGGCGACTTAGGCAGTCGCCTAGGGCGCCATTTAGCAGGGGGCGCCCGTTGCGGTGTAAAAAAAAAATAAAAATTGGTTATATAAGTTCGGCCGGCGGCGCCCCTCATGCTGCGCCTCCTGAATCTCCGGCCGCCGGCTCATTGCTGCGCAGCCTGCGCCTGCTGTGTGTCTGCTCTGTGCTTTTGTTAATGTAGCGTGGCCGAGCTCTCTTCGGTCCGCGGTACAGGAGCTTTTGTTTCCTGTACCCGGCCGGACTGACAGGAAGTGCTCACTTAGTGTGCACTTCCTGTCAGTCCGGCCCGGTACACGAAAACAAATGCTCCTGTACCGCGGACTGAAGAGAGCTCGGCCACGCTACATTAGAGGTGTGTGTGGGGGGACTAATGATATTGACAAGGGAGGGGGGGGGACTAATGACATTGACAAGGGAGGGGGGGAATAATGACATTGACAAGGGAGGGGGGGAATAATGACATTGACAAGGGAGGGGGGGAATAATGACATTGACAAAGAAGGGGGGGAATAATGACATTGACAAGGGAGGGGGGGAATAATGAAATTGACAAGGGAGGGGGGGAATAATGAGAGTGACAAGGGAGGGGGGAATAATGAGAGTGACAAGGGAGGGGGGTGGAATAATGAGAGTGACAAGGGAGAGGGGGGGTGGAATAAGGAGAGTGACAAGGGAGGGGGGTGCCGGGGTGGAATAATGACAGTGACAAGGGAGGGGGGTGCCGGGGTGGAATAATGAGAGTGACAAGGGAGGGGGGTGCCGGGGTGGAATAATGAGAGTGACAAGGGAGGGGGGTGCCGGGGTGGAATAATGACAGTGACAAGGGAGGGGGGTGCCGGGGTGGAATAATGACAGTGACAAGGGAGGGGGGTGCCGGGGTGGAATAATGACAGTGACAAGGGAGGGGGGTGCCGGGGTGGAATAATGACAGTGACAAGGGAGGGGGGTGTCGGGGTGGAATAATGAGAGTGACAAGGGAGGGGGGGGTATAATGAGAGTGACAAGGGAGGGGGGGTATAATGAGATTGACAAGGGAGGGGGGGGAATAATGACATTGACAAGGGAGGGGGGAAGATAATGAGAGTGACAAGGGAGGAGGGAATAATGAGAGTGACAAGGGAGGGGGGGTGGAATAATGAGAGTGACAAGGGAGGGGGGGTGGAATAATGAGAGTGACAAGGGAGGGGGGTGCCGGGGTGGAATAATGAGAGTGACAAGGGAGGGGGGTGCCGGGGTAGAATAATGAGAGTGACAAGGGAGGGGGGTGCCGGGGTGGAATAATGAGAGTGACAAGGGAGGGGGGGGGGTATAATGAGAGTGACAAGGGAGGGGGGGAATAATGACATTGACAAGGGAGGGGGGGGAATAATGACATTGACAAGGGAGGGGGGGGGATAATGAGAGTGACAAGGGAGGGTGGAATAATGAGAGTGACAAGGGAGGGGGGTGCCGGGGTGGAATAATGACAGTGACAAGGGAGGGGGGTGCCGGGTTGGAATAATGAAAGTGACAAGGGAGGGGGGTGCCGGGGTGGAATAATGAGAGTGACAAGGGAGGGGGGTGCCGGGGTGGAATAATGACAGTGACAAGGGAGGGGGGTGCCAGGGTGGAATAATGAGAGTGAGAAGGGAGGGGGGCGCCGGGTGGAATAATGAGAGTGACAAGGGAGGGGGGTGCCGGGGTGGAATAATGAGAGTGACAATGGAGGGGGGGGTATAATGAGAGTGACAAGGGAGGGGGGGTATAATGAGATTGACAAGGGAGGGGGGGGAATAATGACATTGACAAGGGAGGGGGGGAATACTGAGAGTGACAAGGGAGGGTGGAATAATGAGAGTGACAAGGGAGGGGGGGTGGAATAATGAGAGTGACAAGGGAGGGGGGTGCCGGGGTGGAATAATGACAGTGACAAGGGAGGGGGGTGCCGGGGTGGAATAATAAGAGTGACAAGGGAGGGGGGTGCCGGGGTGGAATAATGACAGTGACAAGGGAGGGGGGTGCCGGGGTGGAATAATGAGAGTGACAAGGGAGGGGAGGTATAATGAGAGTGACAAGGGAGGGGGGGTATAATGAGATTGACAAGGGAGGGGGGAGGGAGGGAATAATGAGAGTGACAAGGGAGGGGGGGTGGAATAATGAGAGTGAAAAGGGAGGGGGGTGCCGGGGTGGAATAATGAGAGTGACAAGGGAGGGAGTGGGGGAGAAGAGAGTGACAAGGGAGTCCCCAGAGCCAGACCAAGAGCCAGACTGCAGCCAGAGAGCAGATCATCTTATTGTCCTGGTGGTCAGTAGACAATGCAATATGTTTATTATGTAATTGTTTAGTTATTAATACTACATTGGAAACTAATTTACCTCACATTTAGGGTCCATTCACACATCCGTGTGTGTTTTGCGGATCCACGGATCCGCAAAACACGGACAGCAGCAATGTGCGTTCCGCATTTTGCGGACCGCACATTGCCGGCACTAACAGAATATGCCTATTCTTGTCCGCTATTGCAGACAAGAATAGGACATGTTCTATTTTTTTCCGGATCGGAATTGCGGATTCGCAATTCCGGATCGGGGCCGCACGTCATGCGGCCCCATAGAAATGTATGGGTCCGCAATTCCGTTCCGCAAAAAAAGACAGCTACAAGAAGCTGGATTAACCCTAAGGGAAACCTAGCAGTTCTTTTTATTTAAAAGCTGAGAAAGGGGTGGAACATATGTGATGTCAGGATATGGGCAGATCATCTGATAAGGGGGGGCGGCAATTTTTATCTTGCCTAGGGCGGCAAAAATCCTTGCACCGGCCCTGGATGCTCTGTTACGGGACCTCTCTCCTCTGCCTGGGTGCCGGGGCCTAAATGTGTGACAGTGGCCTGTTCCAGTGGTGGGTGACGTGAAGCCTGATTCTCTGCTATGACATGAAGACAGATTCTGTGCTGACATAAGGCCAGATTCTCTGTTACGGGACCTCTCTCCTCTGTCTGGGTGCCGGGGCCTAAATATGTGACAGTGGCCTGTTCCAGTGGTGGGTGACGTGAAGCCTGATTCTCTGCTATGACATGAAGACAGATTCTGTGCTGACATAAGGCCAGATTCTCTGTTACGGGACCTCTCTCCTCTGCCTGGGTGCCTGGGCCTAAATATGTGACAGTGGCCTGTTCCAGTGGTGAGTGACATGAAGCCTGATTCTCTGCTATGACATGAAGACTGATTCTGCGCTGACATAAGGCCAGATTCTCTGTTACGGTACCTCTCTCCTCTGTCTGGGTGCCGGGGCCTAAATATGTGACAGTGGCCTGTTCCAGTGGTGGGTGACATGAAGCCTGATTCTCTGCTATGACATGAAGACAGATTCTGTGCTAACATAAGGCCAGATTCTCTGTTACGGGACCTCTCTCCTCTGCCTGGGTGCCTGGGCCTAAATATGTGACAGTGGCCTGTTCCAGTGGTGGGTGACATGAAGCCTGATTCTCTGCTATGACATGAAGACAGATTCTGTGCTGACATAAGGCCAGATTCTCTGTTACGGGACCTCTCTCCTCTGTCTGGGTGCCGGGGCCCAAATATGTGACAGTGGCCTGTTCCAGTGGTGGGTGACGTGAAGCCTGATTCTCTGCTATGACATGAAGACAGATTCTGTGCTGACATAAGGCCAGATTCTCTGTTACGGGACCTCTCTCCTCTGTCTGGGTGCCGGGGCCTAAATATGTGACAGTGGCCTGTTCCAGTGGTGGGTGACGTGAAGCCTGATTCTCTGCTATGACATGAAGACAGATTCTGTGCTGACATAAGGCCAGATTCTCTGTTACGGGACCTCTCTCCTGTGCCTGGGTGCCTGGGCCTAAATATGTGACAGTGGCCTGTTCCAGTGGTGAATGACGTGAAGCCTGATTCTCTGCTATGACATGAAGACTGATTCTGCGCTGACATAAGGCCAGATTCTCTGTTACGGTACCTCTCTCCTCTGTCTGGGTGCCGGGGCCTAAATATGTGACAGTGGCCTGTTCCAGTGGTGGGTGACGTGAAGCCTGATTCTCTGCTATGACATGAAGACAGATTCTGTGCTGACATAAGGCCAGATTCTCTGTTACGGGACCTCTCTCCTCTGCCTGGGTGCCTGGGCCTAAATATGTGACAGTGGCCTGTTCCAGTGGTGGGTGACGTGAAGCCTGATTCTCTGCTATGACATGAAGACTGATTCTGCGCTGACATAAGGCCAGATTCTCTGTTACGGGACCTCTCTCCTCTGTCTGGGTGCCGGGGCCTAAATATGTGACAGTGGCCTGTTCCAGTGGTGGGTGACGTGAAGCCTGATTCTCTGCTATGACATGAAGACAGATTCTGTGCTGAAATAAGGCCAGATTCTCTGTTACGGGACCTCTCTCCTCTGCCTGGGTGCCTGGGCCTAAATATGTGACAGTGGCCTGTTCCAGTGGTTTGTGACGTGAAGCCTGATTCTCTGCTATGACATAAAGATTGATTCTGCGCTGACATAAGGCCAGATTCTCTGTTACGGGACCTCTCTCCTCTGTCTGGGTGCCGGGGCCTAAATATGTGACAGTGGCCTGTTCCAGTGGTGGGTGACGTGAAGCCTGATTCTCTGCTATGACATGAAGACTGATTCTGTGCTGACATAAGGCCAGATTCTCTGTTACGGGACCTCTCTCCTCTGCCTGGGTGCCTGGGCTTAAATATGTGACAGTGGCCTGTTCCAGTGGTGGGTGACGTGAAGCCTGATTCTCTGCTATGACATGTAGACTGATTCTGCGCTGACATAAGGCCAGATTCTCTGTTACAGGACCTCTCTCCTCTGTCTGGGTGCCTGGGCCTAAATATGTGACAGTGGCCTGTTCCAGTGGTTTGTGACGTGAAGCCTGATTCTCTGCTATGACATGAAGACTGATTCTGCGCTGACATAAGGCCAGATTCTCTGTTACGGGACCTCTCTCCTCTGTCTGGGTGCCGGGGCCTAAATATGTGACAGTGGCCTGTTCCAGTGGTGGGTGACGTGAAGCCTGATTCTCTGCTATGACATGAAGACTGATTCTGTGCTGACATAAGGCCAGATTCTCTGTTACGGGACCTCTCTCCTCTGCCTGGGTGCCTGGGCCTAAATATGTTCCAGTGGTGGGTGACGTGAAGCCTGATTCTCTGCTATGACATGAAGACTGATTCTGCGCTGACATAAGGCCAGATTCTCTGTTACGGGACCTCTCTCCTCTGTCTGGGTGCCGGGGCCTAAATATGTGACAGTGGCCTGTTCCAGTGGTGGGTGACGTGAAGCCTGATTCTCTGCTAGGACATGAAGACAGATTCTGTGCTGACATAAGGCCAGATTCTCTGTTACGGGACCTCTCTCCTCTGCCTGGGTGCCGGGGCCTAAATGTGTGACAGTGGCCTGTTCCAGTGGTGGGTGACGTGAAGCCTGATTCTCTGCTATGACATGAAGACAGATTCTGTGCTGACATAAGGCCAGATTCTCTGTTACGGGACCTCTCTCCTCTGCCTGGGTGCCGGGGCCTAAATGTGTGACAGTGGCCTGTTCCAGTGGTGAGTGACGTGAAGCCTGATTCTCTGCTATGACATGAAGACAGATTCTGTGCTGACATAAGGCCAGATTCTCTGTTACTGGACCTCTCTCCTCTGTCTGGGTGCCGGGGCCTAAATATGTGACAGTGGCCTGTTCCAGTGGTGGGTGACGTGAAACCTGATTCTCTGCTATGACATGAAGACTGATTCTGCGCTGACATAAGGCCAGATTCTCTGTTACGGGACCTCTCTCCTCTGTCTGGGTGCCGGGCCTAAATATGTGACAGTGGCCTGTTCCAGTGGTGGGTGACGTGAAGCCAGATTCTCTGCTATGACATGAAGACTGATTCTGCGCTGACATAAGGCCAGATTCTCTGTTACGGGACCTCTCTCCTCTGTCTGGGTGCCGGGGCCTAAATATGTGACAGTGGCCTGTTCCAGTGGTGGGTGACGTGAAGCCTGATTCTCTGCTATGACATGAAGACAGATTCTGTGCTGACATAAGGCCAGATTCTCTGTTACGGGACCTCTCTCCTGTGCCTGGGTGCCTGGGCCTAAATATGTGACAGTGGCCTGTTCCAGTGGTGGGTGACGTGAAGCCTGATTCTCTGCTATGACATGAAGACTGATTCTGCGCTGACATAAGGCCAGATTCTCTGTTACGGTACCTCTCTCCTCTGTCTGGGTGCCGGGGCCTAAATATGTGACAGTGGCCTGTTCCAGTGGTGGGTGACGTGAAGCCTGATTCTCTGCTATGACATGAAGACAGATTCTGTGCTGACATAAGGCCAGATTCTCTGTTACGGGACCTCTCTCCTCTGCCTGGGTGCCTGGGCCTAAATATGTGACAGTGGCCTGTTCCAGTGGTGGGTGACGTGAAGCCTGATTCTCTGCTATGACATGAAGACTGATTCTGCGCTGACATAAGGCCAGATTCTCTGTTACGGGACCTCTCTCCTCTGTCTGGGTGCCGGGGCCTAAATATGTGACAGTGGCCTGTTCCAGTGGTGGGTGACGTGAAGCCTGATTCTCTGCTATGACATGAAGACAGATTCTGTGCTGAAATAAGGCCAGATTCTCTGTTACGGGACCTCTCTCCTCTGCCTGGGTGCCTGGGCCTAAATATGTGACAGTGGCCTGTTCCAGTGGTTTGTGACGTGAAGCCTGATTCTCTGCTATGACATGAAGACTGATTCTGTGCTGACATAAGGCCAGATTCTCTGTTATGGGACCTCTCTCCTCTGCCTGGGTGCCTGGGCCTAAATATGTGACAGTGGCCTGTTCCAGTGGTGGGTGACGTGAAGCCTGATTCTCTGCTATGACATGTAGACTGATTCTGCGCTGACATAAGGCCAGATTCTCTGTTACAGGACCTCTCTCCTCTGTCTGGGTGCCTGGGCCTAAATATGTGACAGTGGCCTGTTCCAGTGGTTTGTGACGTGAAGCCTGATTCTCTGCTATGACATGAAGACTGATTCTGCGCTGACATAAGGCCAGATTCTCTGTTACGGGACCTCTCTCCTCTGTCTGGGTGCCGGGGCCTAAATATGTGACAGTGGCCTGTTCCAGTGGTGGGTGACGTGAAGCCTGATTCTCTGCTATGACATGAAGACAGATTCTGTGCTGACATAAGGCCAGATTCTCTGTTACGGGACCTCTCTCCTCTGCCTGGGTGCCTGGGCCTAAATATGTTCCAGTGGTGGGTGACGTGAAGCCTGATTCTCTGCTATGACATGAAGACTGATTCTGCGCTGACATAAGGCCAGATTCTCTGTTACGGGACCTCTCTCCTCTGTCTGGGTGCCGGGGCCTAAATATGTGACAGTGGCCTGTTCCAGTGGTGGGTGACGTGAAGCCTGATTCTCTGCTAGGACATGAAGACAGATTCTGTGCTGACATAAGGCCAGATTCTCTGTTACGGGACCTCTCTCCTCTGCCTGGGTGCCGGGGCCTAAATGTGTGACAGTGGCCTGTTCCAGTGGTGGGTGACGTGAAGCCTGATTCTCTGCTATGACATGAAGACAGATTCTGTGCTGACATAAGGCCAGATTCTCTGTTACGGGACCTCTCTCCTCTGCCTGGGTGCCGGGGCCTAAATGTGTGACAGTGGCCTGTTCCAGTGGTGAGTGACGTGAAGCCTGATTCTCTGCTATGACATGAAGACAGATTCTGTGCTGACATAAGGCCAGATTCTCTGTTACTGGACCTCTCTCCTCTGTCTGGGTGCCGGGGCCTAAATATGTGACAGTGGCCTGTTCCAGTGGTGGGTGACATGAAACCTGATTCTCTGCTATGACATGAAGACTGATTCTGCGCTGACATAAGGCTAGATTCTCTGTTACGGGACCTCTCTCCTCTGTCTGGGTGCCGGGGCCTAAATATGTGACAGTGGCCTGTTCCAGTGGTGGGTGACGTGAAGCCTGATTCTCTGCTATGACATGAAGACTGATTCTGCGCTGACATAAGGCCAGATTCTCTGTTACGGGACCTCTCTCCTCTGTCTGGGTGCCGGGGCCTAAATATGTGACAGTGGCCTGTTCCAGTGGTGGGTGACGTGAAGCCTGATTCTATGCTATGACATGAAGACTGATTCTGCGCTGACATGAAGCCAGATTCTCTGCTATGGCATGAAGAGACTGATTCTCTGCTGACATGAAGCCAGATTCTTTGCTATGGCATGAAGAGACTGATTCTCTGCTGACGTGAAGCCAGATTCTCTGCTATGGGACCTCTGTCCAATTGATATTGGTTAATTTTTATTTTTTTAATTTTTATTTTAATTCATTTCCTTATCCACATTTGTTTGCAGGGGATTTACCTACATGTTGCTGCCTTTTGCAGCCCTCTAGCTCTTTCCTGGGCTGTTTTACAGCCTTTTTAGTGCCGAAAAGTTCGGGTCCCCATTGACTTCAATGGGGTTCGGGACGTAGTTCGGGTCGGGTTCGGATCCCGAACCCGAACATTTCCGGGAAGTTCGGCCAAACTTCTCGAACCCGAACATCCAGGTGTTCGTTTAACTCTATTCGTGACTTATAAAAATTTTCTGAAATTCTGATCGAAATCCATTTCGAATGCTTCGATTTGCTCACTAGTGGTAACATACAAACTTGCTATCTATTATTATTTGAGGATAGGGCTAATCTATGTATACAGATTCCACAGAGAGTCTGGTACAGCATAGTATACCTTGTATATCATCACTCTTGGAGAGCACAGACCACATCACTGAACACCAGGACCAGGCTGTGTACTAGGCAGCAATGCCGTGTATTATAAGCAGTATTAAGCAGGATTTACGGTTATCAGTTGCACCACTTATAATTATTTTACAGCATCACAATTGATAATTATAAACTTCGTTAACACTAACCAGTTATCATTACAATTACTCAGAAACAAGCAAATCATGCTGATATGTACAGTAAATGTGCCTTTAATAGAGGAATATGCAACTTCAGTGAACTGTAAACTACTGACCCATTTGTGTCCTACTGTAGCAATTATTGCAGTAACCATTAAATGGTGTTTATCAGCAGGGTTGATCATGCTAAACTGAAGCTTTTCTAATCAGGGGTAGTGAGAATATGAATGTTTACTTTGCCATATTCTGTTCCTCAGGTGCCCAGGAGGCGGATTTTTACTGTGACGCTCTCTGCATTGTGCTGCCTCACAGGCCCTCTTCTCTGTTCTAGGTAAAAGCTGCAGCATCCATCAAGGAGACCGCTACAGCTATCATTCACTGCAGAGGGGAGAGGCTTTGAATCAGCATTTCACAGTAAAGCCATGTCCTGGGCACTTACAAGAGCAGAATTAAACTTCATATTCACACTACGTCTGATGAGAAAAGCTCTACAAAATGTATGGTACACGGTTGCCTCTGTGCAGCGGCACCGGCTAATTTTCGGGGAAACCAGATCTACTGGCGGCTCGTTCTGACATCAGAGTCCCAGGTCAATGAAGTGGTTCCAGGGCTCCATAGCTTTAGGAAGCTCAGCCGGCACCTCCACCTGGCATGCAGGGAGTCGGACGCCCGCGTGAGCTGGTCCTTACAGGTGCCTTTTGGTATTGAAGACTCCTCTGGCTTTAAGACTTCTGGATTGGTATTGTGACTTCGAGTTTGGCTTCTGGTGATTTGATATTGTATTGATCTACTGGTTTTGACTTTCTAGCATGTTGGTTTTTTCATTTGCCGAATGGCATTTGACCCTTTTTCATACGACTACTCTTGTGTTTGTCTGTTTGTTGTTCCCTATATGTGTGTCACCCTCACATGTATTTCTGTATAGGGACTTCCGCCCAGTTGTGGGGTCACTGCGTAGGGTGACTTTGCAAGTAGGTAGGGATAGTGGGGCCAGGAAGTCTTAGGGCTGCACTATCCCTGTTTGTGTGTGACGGTAGTTGCCTTATCCTGACAGTATACTTGTACTGTTCTCCCCAAACCCTCCATAGTGCCAGTCAGCAGTTTATCATAGTCAGAACTGCTGACAGACACCCTTTAAGCTGCCAATGTGCATCAAACAAAATGAAAAAGTTAACTTGAGTGCTCCAGAAAAATGGCTTAGCCATGAGTAAGAAGTGGAAACTTTGCACTCTAAACCTGATGCCAATGATTTACAGTAGTTAATTATAATTCAAAAGAACCTGTAACCGTAAAATGACATGTTATAGAGCAGAAGGAGTTGTCCAGATTGTTTGGGAGGTATTTAGAAATTATACCCTTAATTTTATTATATTGATTTGCAAAAGATGTTGTTAGCCTCATCCTAAAGCACATCTCTATCAAGTTTAGATGCTCTGGTATAAGCTATTCCCAAGGTCCATTCAGGGTAATGTCTATTATGAAGCCTATGAAGCCACGTTTTGTTCCAATGCTGAATCCTCTGTTAGACGAACAATTAGAGAGAATCCTCACCATTTCATCAAATTGAGGAAAATTCTGTATCACCTGCTTGGGATGACAGGAGGAAGCAAGTAAAATAAAGTTTTCTATAGAGGACACTTTTAATACCAGTATTATCCACTATGAAATTCAAATCCAAAAATGTGATCATTGATTTTGAAATATGAGATTTAAATCATAAATAGATATTAAAAGGGTCATCAGTATCTGATCGGTGGGGGTCTGACACCCAGGACCCCAGCCGATCTGCTCCTATAGCACTCCTATGAGCACCGCAGCCTTCTCCGTGCTTATCAAGCACAGCTTCGTACATTGTATAGCGGCTGTGCTTAGTATCACACCTAGCCCCATTCACTTCAGAACTGGTTCCCTGAAGTGAAATTGAGTGCACCACACAAATGTGGCCACCCTCCATTCATTACTATGGGAGTTCCAAAAATAGCCGAGCACAAGTTTGGCTATTACTGGCAGTCCCACAATGGTGAATGCATAGGTGGCAGTGCATGCGCAGTGCCCTCTCCATTGACTGCTGTGGGACTTCCAAAAATAGCCTTGCACTCAGCTAGTTTCTGAACTCATACAGTATAACTTTAAATGGAGGATGTCTGCTCTTGCGTGATGTGCTCTCCTTCATTTCAGATTCACATTCTGGAAATAGGAGCGAGTCCCAGAGGTGGGACCAGACCCTGACATTGATGGCATATCCCAGCGATATGCCATCAATGTGTAACCCCTTTAAGGTTAGAAATTGCTCCTTACTCCGTACTGTTCACTCCCCCTTTGTGTAAAAAAATACGCAAAGTTATTGTCCAAACCATATTCTCTTTTCTGCTTGCACCTAGAAATCATGAATGTGTGGCGCTCTAGTGCACAATGTGGCCGTGTACCTCCTGTAATACAGCAAAATTTGCATCTGAACCCCATTATCACTCACTAAATCACAGCCACAACTCAAGATAACATAAATCCAATCTAATGCCGCGTCTAACACTTCTCCCGTCGGCTCTTTCATACCAGTATTTAGAAGTAATTTGTCGCCATGACTGGAGTGGATTATCTGATGATAGGTACACAGGCAGTTGCAATTGTGCAATTACTCCTCTACCATTTGAAAAGCATGTAATAGCCCTGGGTTATAATCACTGATCAAGCTCTCTCATGGGTGAGCGGATTAATAGTACCTAACCGCTTTTCATTGCGCATATTGGGATTGCCTGGATATAGCTTAAATATATCAAGGATTAAAGTAGATCACTACAGAGAGGATTGTCTGTGGAAAAGCAAAAAAAAAAAAAATCAAGCAATAAGATGTGTATGGTGTTTCCTTTCTGTTACAGGTGCATTGAACTTTTTTACAATCCTGACTCTTCATATTTCAAGAATTTACCTTAAAGGGCATCTGTCAGCAGATTTGTACCTATGAAACTGGCTGACAATTTACACGTGCGCTTGGCAGCTGAAGTCATCTGTTTTGGTCCCATGTTCATATGTTCCCGCATTGCTGAGAAAAATAAAAAAAAGTTTTAATATATGCAAATGGACCTAAGGCTCAGTACTTTCTGCAACTGCAGCGCTCCTGTGCACTATATTGACCAGACCAGACGTGATCACTAGTGTTGGGCGAGCATGCTCGGCTGAACACCAGTTTGGCTCGAGCATCGCAATGCTCGGCACATCGCGGTTTTTCGGCCGAATACCACGTGTGCTTGAGCGCGATGTTTGAGTCTCCTCCCCGCACGTTTGTTGCCTGCTACGCAGCCAATAAATGTGTAGGTAAGTACTGCCATTCACTGTAATGCCGTAGCCATGTTGGCTGCTGGCATTACAGTGATTGGCTGGCCGGAAACGCGTCATCGGGTGCTATATAGTATTAGGAGTTCTAATTAGTATTATTATAGTATTAGCTCAGTATTAGTCAGGGAGAGCTGGAGAGCAGAAGGGAGAGATAGTGTAGGGATTGAAATAGCAATATTTTAGTTTTTATACTTGTTATAGACCCAAGTCCTTTTAAGGACTATTGTGTGTGGCAGCAATATATATTTTTAGTGCAACCTGCACTAAATTGCTAAAACTTGTTAGAGACCCAAAAGTCCTTTTAAGGACTATAGTTATATCTGACAGCAATATATATTTTTAGCGCAACCTGCGCTAAATAGCTTGCAATTGTTTGGCCGCTGCAGACAGCAACATTATCTGCGCTACATCTCCTGTCTAACGTGTGTGCAGCCTAAAAATATCTGTGACATCCAGTGTACTTTTTCTGTAGACTGTGTCCTCTGCGGACAGTTACTTTACCTGCACTACACCCCCTTATAATGTTTGCCCATCCGAAATATCAGTGACATTAATTCAGTGTAATTTTTTTGCTGCTGGTGGTAGCGACATTACCTGCGCTACATCTCTTGTATAACATTTGCCCATCCGAAATATCAGTGACATTAATTCAGTGTAATTTTATATTAGCCGCTGGTGACAGCGACATTACTTGCGCTATACCCCCTGTTTAACGTGTGCTCATCCTAAATATCAGTGACATTCATTCAGTGTAATTTTTTATTAGGCAGTGGTGACAGCGACATTACTTGCGCTATACCTCCTGTTTAATGTGAGCGCATCCTAAATATCTGTGACATTCATTCAGTGTCATTTTTTATTAGGCGGTGGTGACAGCGATATTACTTGTGCTATACCTCCTGTTTAACGTGTGCGCATCCTAAAAATATCTGTGACATTCTGTGTACTTTATTTGCACATACACTTGCAAAACCTGTGCTACTGTACGTGTGACATACTTGAAAGCATATATACCATTTAATATGCGCAAGGCGAGCAGTAAGGGACGGGGAAGTGGCCGTGCTGCTGATGGTGCACGCAGAGGCCGTGGCCCTGGGCACGGTGAAACTGTGCCTGCTGCCAGAGCACAAGAAACACTCTCATCTACAATACCTAGCTTCATGTCCCAGTTTGCAGAGCGGCGTAGGACACCACTCTCGAAGTCAGACCAGTGAGACCAGGTGGTCAGTTGGATTGCAGCAGATAATGTTTCCAGTCGGTTAAGCACCACCCTGTCTTCCACAAAGTCCAGTCTCAGTAGCCAAGAGTCTGGTAAACAGAATCCTCACCCTGATACTCCTTCCATCCACCATGGAGAGTCTTGGCAAACAAGTGATTCCCCCACTCGGATATTCCAAGGAGCTGTTTTCATTGCCATTCCTTAATTTGGGCTTCTCGCCAAGCCCGCTTGAAGAGGGTGTAACATAGCAAGGGGTTTTGTTTGGGAAAGCAGGTATTTTCCTCCCAATATGGGCGGCTGGGCTGATTTCCAGCCAGGTGAGATCAAATACCGGACCGGAGTTTAAGTGCCGGTCCGGGTATTGGCAGCAGCTGGCTCAGGCAGCTGGGCTCAGAATCTGAGTCTCTGTCTTGGGATCTGAAGCATGGTGCTGTGCTGGAAGGTTCAGAGCCGCATGAGGGCTGTATGCTGGGAAACAGGCCCCTAAAGCCTGCTGTGGACTGCCGAGGATAAAACGGCTAGCAAAGTGACGTGTCTGTTTTATAGACTTTTCATTGTGTGAATTTATGAGTTGTTTTACTTTTTCCTTTTGTGCGAATAAACACTGACATTTTGATTTATGAACTTGGTTTGCCTCTGTACTGCGTCCGCTTACCCTGCTTACCAGATCAAATCCTCACAAGGGTCATGAGGAGATCTTGCGCCATAATTCCCAAACTCTAGAGCATCCACAGTCAGAAGAAGATGACGGTGGGGAACGGCAATTATGTTTAACAAAGTGGATGATGATGATGAGACACAGTTGCCAATAAGTCAACTGCAATTAGTGTCTCAAGAGGTTCATGATGAGAATGAGACACAGTTGTCAATAACTGAGGTTGCAGGTCAACAAGTCAGGAGGAGAACCAGAGTGAGGAAGTGGAAGAGGAGGTGCTGGACAATGAAGTCACTGACCCAACCTGGGAAGGTGGCAAGCCAAGCGAGGACATCAGTACAGGGGGGAGAGATATGCAGCACCGCAACAGACTGGAAGAGGCAGTGGAGTTGAAAAAGGGAGAAGGCGGGCCACACCAAACAGCCTCGCAACTGTTCTCCAGAGCACCCCCTTGTGGCAATCTCCCTTGCCAAGGGGTAGGTGTTCCGCAGTCTGGCGCTTTTTTGAGGAAAGTGCGGACAATAAAAGAAATGTCATTTGCAACCTGTGCTGTACCAAAATGAGCAGGGGCGTGAACACTAGCAACCTCACCACCACCAGCATGATCGGCCACATGGCATCAAAGCACCCTAACAGGTGGGCCGAACGCCTGGGTCCACAACAAGTGTCTGCGGGTTACACCACTGGCTCCTCTTCTCCCGTGTTACGTGCTGGCCAATCCCCTGTCCAAGATGCAGGCCAGGATGCGTTCCGCCATGCACCTGGAGCTTTGAAAGCACCATCAGCTAGCACATCCGCTTCTGTGTCCCAGGGCAGCGAAAAGTTGTCTATACCCCAGGCCTTTGAACGAAAGCGCAAATACCCAGCCACCCTGGACCTGGAAATGTTGCCATTTTGGCGGCTGTCCCACGGTACTCTGTCCCCAGCCGCCAATATTTTTCATGGTGTGCAGTCCCAGCCTTACACCAGCATGTGTCCCATAATATCACCCGTGCCCTGACCAACGCAGTTATTGGGAAGGTCCACTTAACGACTGACACATGGACAAGTGCTTTTGGCCAGGGACGCTACATTACGCTGACAGCACACTGGATGAACGTTTTGGACGGCGGGAGTGAGTCGAACCCTGGGATGGCACAGGTGCTACCGACACCAAGGATTGCGGGCCCTAGTTCGATCAGAGTTTTTGCCACCACCTACGTTAGTGGCTGCAACCCCCCTTCCCCTCCTCCACCTCCTCTTCCACTTCCATCTCTAAATTATCATCTTGCAGCACCAGTCAAACACCAGTCAGTAGCTGGAAGCAGTGTAGCACTGCAGTGGGGAAGCGGCAACAGGCCGTGCTTAAACTGATCTGCTTAAGTGACAAACAGCACACCACTGCAGAGCTGTGGCAAGGGATAAGGGACCAGACTGAGCTGTGGCTCTCGCCACTCAACCTAGAACCAGGCATGGTTGTGTCACCGCCAGCTCTGTGAGAAGGTCTGTTAGACGTTCTTCGCTACCTCTTGCATGAAGTTCTTTGTTTTGGTTTCACTTTGTCATCTCCTTTCCTTCTCCCAGCTGTCATCTATTTGCACTGATTGTCTCCCTTTATATTCCCTCCCATACTGCCTCACTTTGCGGTTTATACTTCTTCCTGGATGAGTTGTTCACTGCTGGATGCTCCTGCTCCCTCAGATAAGTCTGTTTCCTTTATTTGTGTTTACTTGCTGGCTGGATTGTAGGTGACCCTGACTCCGTCCGTATTAAATGCAGGGAGCTGGTGGTCGTGTCCCCTCACTATTATAGGGTTTTCAGGTGTCAGATAGTATAAGGTACGTGGGCATGCAATCGTCTACCATAAAGATCTTTGCATGGGCATAGCAGTCAGGGAGAGCTCTAGGGGTTTTATAGGGCTCACCCATATGCTCCTTAGTTTGGGATCAAGCCAGTCGGATGTTTATTTATAAGTTCCAGCCTTCTGCAACACCATCCGTGACAGGTGTGTCTGATAATGTCCGTAACTTGGTGGCAGCTTTGGAGCTCGGCAAACTCACACACATACCATGCCTAGCCCACGTGTTCAACCTAGTGGTTCAGCGGTTTCTCAAAACCTACCCCAAATTGCCTGAGCTACTGGTGAAGGTGCGCTGCGTGTGTGCCCATTTCCGCTAGTTATTGACAGCTTCCGCCCGTCTAGCAACGCTGCAGCAGCGCTTGCAATTGCCAGCTCCGCTGGAATTCCACGTTCCACATGTTGGCCAGGCTTTGTGATTAGCAGAGAGCAGTAGTGGAATACCAGCTGCAACATGGTCGTCGCCTTTCCAGTCAGTTTCCGCTAGTCACAAGTGATGAATGGACATTGATGTCTTACCTGTGTGAGGTTTTACGCAACTTTGAGGAATCAACATAGATGGTGAGCGGCAATAACGCTATTATCAGCATAACCATCCCACTTCTTTGTCTACTCAAATGCTCGCAGCTCACAAATAAGGCGGATACTTTGCATGTGCAAGAGGTGGAAATGGGGGAAGAAAGTACTCAGGGTGATAGCCAGACCACCCTCAGTTCCTCTTCTCAGCGCGAATTGGATGATGATGAGGAGGAGGAGCAGGAGACGGTTGGCTCCGTTACAGAGGGTAGTACCCATGGAAGTATTATTCCATATGTTCAGCGTTGATGGGTAGAAGAGGATGAAGAGGATGAGGAGATTGAGAGTCATCATCCTGATGAGGACAGCGAAGTATTGTCTGTTGGGACTCTGGGACACATGACTTTATGTTTGGCTGCCTTTCCCGTGACCCTCGCGTTGTACGCATTTTGGCCAACACTGATTACCGGTTGTTCACCCTTCTTGACCCCCGCTACAAAGAGAACTTCTCATCTCTCATTCCTGTGGTGGAGAGGATGAGCAAAAATTGTGCAATACCAGAAGGTCCTTGTGGAAAAATTGCTCCAAAAATTTCCAGCTGACAACGCTGGCTGCAGAGTATGTAGTTCCTTGGCCAACCGAGGAGGGGAGACAAGGAGAACACACACCAGTTCCAACAGAGGCAGGGCAACACTCTCCAAGGCCTGGGACAGTTTTATGACACTCCGCCAGCACCTTCAACCTGATAAGCGGCCTAGCATCACAAGGAGGGAAATATTTCGGAAGATTGTGAAGGAGTACGTAGCAGACCGTGTCAGTGTCCTCAGTGATCCCTGTGTGCCTTACAACTAGTGATGGACGAACATTGGTCGGGACGATTCGCGAACGGGAACTAGCATTCGCAATCAAATGCTTGCGAACCACGCGTTTGCAACGGGTCCCATTCACTTTAATGGCAGGCGAACCTTAAAAACCTTCAGGTCATATTTGCAGCCAGCAAACACTTACTAGAAGTACACAAATAGTCCCACAACATGGACAGTGATATACCAGAGGGGGATCATTGGCAAAAATTCCCACAAAAAATATGTATTTTAATCAGGGGCCATTTTTATGTGTCTTAAAGGGAAACTCTCAAAAATGTGCCCTGCTGGAGCCTAGAAAATTTTTTCTTCCTATCGGTTTGATTTATACAAATGTGCAGCACGCCACGTTTTTGTATCCTGCAGAGTCCATTAAAAAAATGCATACGTTAACGTAATTTTTTTTTCTACCATGGAACTGTATGGTGAACAAACGCCACTGTACGGCATCAGTCTGAGGCATTTGTTAAGGCATACATTTTTGGTATGCATTAAATGGATGGCAAAAATAAGATGTTAACTTAGCCCTAGTGTCAGAATAAGCACCAATACACAGCGGAGCAGCGTGGGGAGAGGGGAGGCCGCCATGTACTGACAGAGCGCTACCTGGTCCTGGTGGTCAGGGATGAGGACTGTGTTTCCCAAGGATCATTTTCTACTGGGAAATACAGGGCACAGTATAATACATTAGAATCTATATAATATAAAGATATTAGCCCTACCCCCAAATAATGATACAATTAGGTGGTCATTTATTATATAGAAATACGTATATGTTAGGTGCATTTCTGACACAGATTGTGGCGCAAAGGTCCTTAGCACCGCAATCTGCATATTTTTCCCTCTCATGCCAGGTCTAAAAAAGTATAGTGTGGGCCGGGAAAGAGATACAGTAATGGCCATCCAGTTATTGGATACCACTGCCATACATTGACCGGATAACACCTCTGTACAATGAATGGATAACACCACCATACCGTGACCGGATAAAAGGGTATAAGAGGGCACAGTACAGGGAATGACTAGGGGCACTGCACAGAGTGCGGTAAGAGGGCACAATGCAGGGTATAAGGGTTCAGAGTAAGGGGTGAGGGGCACAGTACCGGGTGGGGGCACAGTCACATGACCCTGTGACATTAGAAGGTCCTTATGGTGAATGCGGTTCATACGCTACCATAATGAGAGGCAGAGGAGTGAGACAGGGGTATGATTATGTGGCTAGAGAGAAAAAAAAAATATGCAACTGTCGGCCAGTACAGACCCCAAAAATTAGGCAATAGACATTCACCTGACAGCAAAGAACTTTGGATTCTGTGGCTGGAGGTACATTGGGCGGTCACAGGATAAGAATTTAACTGTCGGCCAGTACAGGCCCCAAAAATTAGGCAATAGGAATTCACCTGACAGCAAAGAACTTTGGATTCTGTGGCTGGAGGTACAGTAGGCGGTCACAGGATAAATGTGTAACTGTCGGCCAGTACAGGCCCCAGAAATTAGCCAATAGGCATTCACCTGACAGCACAGAAATTTGGATTCTGTGGCTGGAGGTACATTAGGCGGTAACAGGATATATATATATATATATGCTTTTTATACGGGGGTCCCTTTTCAAACACTGGAGCATGAAGGTCTCCTTCCCCCAGCTACGGACAACACCAGGGATCCCCGAAAAGTTTAAAGCCTGCTCTTCTTGTTCCTCCTTCTCCTCCTCCTCCCCCCAGCCACCATCCTCCTCTGACTCCTCTTCAGACTCCTGCTGACTTATCTCAGATGGAGTGGGAATTCATTCAGAATTGTGACTTCCTCATCTTCCAGCTCCTGCTCCTCGACGGCCCTGATCAATGACATGATGCAATGCACGCTCCAGAAAGAAGGCGTAAGGTAAAATGTCACTTGTTTGGTGATCTCATCAAATAGCCGCAGAAGTCTGCATGCATCGCACATGAGCAGCCACTGGCGTGGTGAAAAGAAACCAAGCTCCTCAGAACCTGTCCTGCCGCAGAGTTCAAACAGGTAGCCATTAACGGCACGTTTCTAGTGGAGCAGCCTATCAAGCATATACAAGGTGGAGTTCCAGCGCGTCAGGCAGTAACAGATGTCTGACGGGCAAGTGGTGTCGCCGCTGAATGTCAGCAAGTCGAGCCATGGTCGTGTAAGATCTTCTAAAATGGCCAGAGATTTTCCTTGCCTGCCGCAAGACATCCTGGACCCCGGGGTATTTGGCAACGAATCACTTCATGACTAAGTTCATGACGTGTGCCATGCACGGCACGTGTGTCATTTTGCCCTTTTTCAGTGTGCTCAGCAGATTGGCATCGATGTCGCACACCACTTTACCAACTGTCAAATTGAGCAGGGTTAGACACTGATCGGCCTGTGACCGCAGAGCTGAAAGGAGTGCAGGACCGGTGTGGATCTTGGCTTCCAGGCACAACAGCCGCAGCACAGCATGGCAACGTCTCAACTTGCACGTCGAATAGGTTCTGGGGAGCTTGGGGGGTCCAGTGGAAGAGGCAGTAGCAGTGGAAAAGGAGGAGTCATCCGAGGAGGAGACAGAGGATGGAGTAGGAGGAGAAGTAGAGGCAAGCAATTAGTAGTGCTAACACCAAATCCACATGGGTACCACGGGTTACATGCTTGATGGCTGTCAGAAGGTTCACCCAGTGGGCAGTAGAAGTTATGTACCTTCCCTGCCCGTGTTTTCTAGACCACGTGTCTGTGTTCAGATTTATATTGGCACCGACACTGTGTGTCAATGATATAGTCACTTGCCGCTGAATGTGGCCATATAGTTCAGGGATGCCCTTCTGGGAGAAATATTTTTTTCCGGGGACCTTCCATTGTGGTGTGTTAATGGCCACAAATTTTTAAAGGCCTCCGAGTCCACCAATTTATATGGCAGTAGTTGGCGTGCTAGCAGTTCCGACAAGCCAGCGGTCAACCGTTAGGCAAGAGGATTATCCGGCGTCATAATTTTTTTACGCTCGAACAATTGGGCCACGGAAGCCTGTCTTGTGCCAGATGAACATGACGACCGCACAGTGGAAGGTGGAGTGGAGGACAAATAGGAGGAGAGAGGAGAAGGAGAAGAGGCAAGACGTGATGTGCCGGGAGTTTGGCTTTGTGGGTTCTGATGGCGTTGCTCCCACTGGGCTTGGTGATGGGAGGCCAGGTGCCTTCTTAAGGCGGTCGTCCCTAGGCTTACCGCGACTTATGCGTTGACAGCACAGGCTGCAGATGGCAAAACTATTATCAGCAGCTAACACGTTAAAAAAAGACCACACTGCGGAGCCATGTGCCGGCGTCCTGGGAGCGCAAGATGTGACCGTGCATGTTGGATGGCTCGCTCCATATACATTTTCAGTCTGCTTTTTGCCTCATGTGTGCTGCGAGTTCAGCCTGCTTCTCCTCCTTCTCCTCCCTATCTGCTGCTCCGTCTTTCCTTCTGAACTCCCCTCCTCTTCCTCTCTTGTGGGCACCCACGTGACATCCATTGACACGTCATCATCATCATCTTCACCACCACTGACATTAGAGATCTCGGAGTAGGCAGCAACAGCAGGGACCACCCTCTTTGGGCTGATCTGGGTACTGTCGTCAGACCGCTGGGTGGCAGCCGTTGCTACCTCCTCATCCGATGCCAAAAATGGCTGCGCATCGGTAAGTTCTGGGAATGGATGGGAAAATAATTCCTCTAAATCGAGTGAAGGGGCTATGATGGTGGTGGTGTCTTTGGGGGTGCACACGGCAGAGAGTGAGGAAGATGCAGATACAGAGGATGAGGAGGGTGCAGAAGCAGAAGGCTGAGTGAGCCACTCAACCAACTCTGGTGCGTCCTTTGAAGTTATCGCACGCCTCTTCCCACTATCACACCCCTACCATCCCTGCAGAACGGTCTTCCTCTTTCTCTGCCTGTCATTTTCTAAATGACCCTCTGCCTAAGTCCGTAGAATGACCCTCTGCCTAAGTCCGTAGAGAAGAACAGTATTTGTGGAAGTAGGTATATCGCAGCCCTCAATAGGTATTTTGTGGAAACAGGTATATAGCACCCCTCAACCAGAATTTGGCGGAAACAGGATTATGGCACCCCTCAATCAGCATTTTGTGGAAGCAGGTGTATCGCAGCCCTCAATCAGTATTTGGTGGAAGAAGGTATACAGCAATAGCACCCCTCAATCAGTATTTAGTGGAAGAAGGTATATGGCACCCCTCAATCAGAATTTGGCAGAAACAGGTATATAGAACCTCTCAATCATTATTTGTCGGAAACAGGCATATGGCACCCCTCAATCATTATTTGGCAGAAAAAGGTATATAGCACCCCTCAATCAGCATTTGGCGGAAACAGGTATATGGCACCCCTCAAACAGTATTTTGTGGATTCATGTGTATTACAGCCGTCAATCAGTATTTGGAGGAAGAAGGTATATAGCAATAGCACCCCTCAATCAGCATTTTGAGGAAGAAGGTATATGGCTCCCCTCAATCAGTATTTGGCAGAAACAGGTATATAGCACCCCTCAATCAGTATTTGGAGGAAACAGGTATATGGCACCCCTCAATCAGCATTTGGCGGAAACAGGTATATGGCACCCCTCAATCAATATTTTGTGGAAGCAGGTGTAGCGCAGCCCTCAATCAGCATTTGGTGGAAGAAGGTATATAGCAATAGCACCCCTCATTCAGTATTTTGTGGAAGAAGGTATATGGCACCCCTCAATCAGTATCTGGCGGAAACAGGTATATGGCACCCCCCAATCAGTATTTTGTGGGAGCAGGTGTATTGCAGCCCTCAATCAGTATTTGGTGGAAGAAGGTATTTAGCAATAGCACCCCTCAATCAGTATTTTGTAGAAGAAGGTATATAGCACCCCTCAATCAGTATCTGGCGGAAACAGGTATATGGCACCCCTCAGTCAGTATTTTGTGGGAGCAGTCCTCAATCAGTATTTGGTAGAAGAAGGTATTTAGCAATAGCACCCCTCAATCAGTATTTTGTGGAAGAAGGTTTATAGAACCCCTCAATCAGTATTTGACGGAAACTGGTTTATAGCACCCCTCAATCAGTATTTGGCGGAAAGAGTTATATAGCACCCCTCAATCAGTATTTGGTGGAAACATGTATATAGCACCCCTCAATCAGTATTTTGCGGAAACAGGTATATGGCACCCCTCAATCAGTGTTTTGTGGAAGCAGGTGTATCGTAAACAGGGTAGGTGGAAGGACCTGATGCCATATTATAACAGGAGTGTGAGCTGGCCTGTCACTGTCAGATTCCTATACCTGGCAGACTGCTGGTATCCAGGGAAATAGGGGAGGGGGTACCACCTTTAACTTACCTTTGGCGCCTTTACCCAACCTTGACCCATAACAAAAGACATCGACAACTGTATAATTTTATTGCTGGGTGGTGATCGGCCACAGCTTCTTTATTAAAGCGGCCAACCTTAATAAACCATAATATTGGAGCGGTATGCCAAAGGCTGGACTCCCAGCGGGCAAGTTAAACCGTAATCACCAGAGCGGTCTGACAACCAGCGGGCAGTTACGCCATCTGCTACCACCATATGTCCGCTGTACTTAAATGCCTCCAACTGTGACTTCATAAACTCGACTAGAATTCGCAGCTTTCAAAAGCCGTAATCATCGGAGCAATATCCAAAAACCAATGGACTCCCAGCAGGTGCTCTTAAGAATAGAAAAAACAAAACAGAATAACCAAGTATCCATAACTGATCATAACCTTGCGCCTTGACCTGCCTCCCAAGAATAACCGCAAAAGGAGGGAGGGACAATCTGCTTCCACTTGCAAGAGGAAGTGACCAGAACGGAGAAGGAGGTATATGTGACCTTCAGGATTTCCTGCACCGCCCCCATCCTGTCTAAGGAGGATCCCCAGTGAATTAACCCTTAATAACCCTAATATGCAACCTACTTAACCCCTTAAGGACTCAGCCCTATTTCACCTTAAGGACTTGGCCATTTTTTGCAAATCTGACCAGTGTCACTTTAAGTGCTCATAACTTTAAAACACTTTGACTTATCCACGCCGTTCTGAGATTGTTTTTACGTCACATATTGTACTTCATGACACTGGTAAAATGAAGTAAAAAAAATATTTTTTTTTGCATAAAAAAATACCTAATTTACCCAACATTTTTTTTAAAAATTGGCAAATTTCAAAGTTTCAGTTTCTCTACTTCTGTAATACATAGTAATACCCCCAAAAATTGTGATGACTTTACATTCCCCATATGTCTACTTCATGTTTGAATTATTTTGGGAATGATATTTTATTTTTTGGGGATGTTACAAGGCTTAGAAGTTTAGAAGCAAATCTTGAAATTTTTCAGAAATTTACAAAAACCTAATTTTTAGGGACCACTACAGCTCTGAAGTCACTTTGCGAGGCTTACATAATAGAAACCGCCCAAAAATGACCACATTCTATAAACTACACCCCTCAAGGTATTCAAAACTGATTTTACAAACTTTGTTAACCCTTTAGGTGTTGCACAAGAGTTATTGGCAAATGGGGATGAAATTTGAGAATTTCATTTTTTTGCCAAATTTTCCATTTTAACCCATTTTTTCCACTAACAAAGCAAGGGTTAACAGCCAAACAAGACTGTATCTTTATTGCCCTGACTCTGCCGTTTACAGAAACACCCCATATGTGGCCGTAAACTACTGTACGGCCACACAGCGGAGCGTAGAGTGAAAGGTGCGCCGTATGGTTTTTGGAAGCCAGATTTTGCTGGACTGTTTTTTTGACACCATGTCCCATTTGAAGCCCCCTGATGCACCCCTAGAGTAGAAACTCCATAAAAGTGACCCCATCTAAGAAACTACACCTCTCGAGGTATTCAAAACTGATTTTACAAACTTTGTTAACCCTTTAGGTGTTGCACAAGATTTAATGGAAAATAGAGATACAATTTCCAAATTTCACTTTTTTGGCAGATTTTCCATTTTAATATTTTTTTTCCAGTTACAAAGCAAGGGTTAACAGCCAAACAAAACTCATTATTTATGGCCCTAATTCTGTAGTTTACAGAAACACCCCATATGTGGCCATAAACTACTGTACAGCCACACAGCGGGGCGTAGAGTGAAAGGTGCGCCGTATGGTTTTTGGAAGCCAGATTTTGCTGGACTGGTTTTTTGACACCATGTCCCATTTGAAGCCTCCCTGATGCACCCCTAGGTTGCTCTATATTACACTTTTAGTGCGGCAAGGTAACAAGAAATAGCTTTTTTGGCACTTTTTTTTTTTTGTTATTTAAACATTCATCTGACAGGTTAGATCATGTGGTAATTTTATAGAGCAGGTTGTCACGGACGCGGTGATACCTAATATGTATACTATTTTTTTTATTTATGTAAGTTTTATACAATGACTTCATTTTTAAAACCAAAAAAATGTTTTAGTGTCTCCATAGTCTAAGAGCCATAGTTTTTTCAGTTTTTGGGCGATTATCTTAAGTAGGGTCTCATTTTTTGTGGGATGAGATGATGGTTTGATTGGCACTATTTTGGGGTGCATATGACTTTTTGATCGCTTGCTATTACACTTTTTGTGACGTAAGATGACAAAAAATGGCTTTTTTTACACCGTTTGTATTTTTATTTTTTTACGGTGGTCACCTGAGGGGTTAGGTCATGTGATATTTTTATAGAGCCGGTCGATACGGACGCGGTGATACCTAATATGCATACTTTATTTTTATTTATGTAAGTTTTACACAATGATTTCATTTTTTAAACAAAAAAAATCATGTTTTAGTGTTTCCATAGTCTAAGAGCCATAGTTTTTTCAGTTTTTCGGCGATTATCTTGGGTAGGGTATGATTTTTGCGGGATGAGATGACGGTTTGATTGGTACTATTTTGGCGTACATGCGACTTTTTTGATCACTTTTATTACCTTTTTTGGGAAGTAAGGTGGGCAAAATTTCAATTTTCTCATAGTTTTTATTTTTTTATTTTATGGCGTTCACCGTGCGGGGAAAGTAACATGACCGTTTTATAGATAAGGTCGTTACGGACGCGGCAATACCTAATAAGTGTAGTGTATTTTATTTTTTTAATTTTTATTCAGTGATAAATGTTTTTTTTTTTCTTAACTTTTTTCACTTTTTTTTACATTTTTTTGACCCAGACCCACTTGGTTCTTGAAGATCCAGTGGGTCTGATGTCTGTATAATACAGTACAGAACACTATATAGAGTTCTGTACTGTATTTTACTTACACTGAACAGATCTATGCTTTTAGCATAGATCTGTTCAGCACCATGGACAGCAGGACGCCTGAGAAGGCGTCCTGTTGCCATGGGAACCTTCCCCGTCTGCCACAACTTCGCAGACGGGGAAGGGTGAGCACAGGGCTGCGGGGGGCTGTCGGGGGGCTCTCTCCCTCTCCATCGGGGGGCTGCAAAGGCACAGCAGCCCCCCGATGGGAGAGGGAGGGAGCTCCCTGACCGATGACAGATAACCTTTTCCATACCGCGGTCCGTACGGACCACGGTATGGAAAGGGTTAAACGGCTGACATCTGCACAGATGTCAGCCATTTATACCAGGGTGTCAGCAGTGTGCTGACACCCTGGTATAACCACTAGAAGCCAACGATCATTCAAGGGGAGGCGGGCGGGGGATCGCGATCCCGCCTGCCGCACCGCCCGCACCACCTGCGACACCCCCCCCTGCACCTCCCACCCACATAAATCATGCAGGGGTGCAGGGGGGGTGCAAATCAGCATTTTGGGCAGAAACTGCAGAAATCGCAGCAAACCGCAGGTCTGAATTGACCTGCGGTTTGCGGCGATCGCCGATACGGGGGGGTCACATGACCCCCCTGGCGTTGTGACAGGATGCCGGCTGAATGATTTCAGCCGGCATCCCGTTGCGATTAACCCCCGCGGCGCCGGAATGCCTATTTAAAGTTAGGACGTACCGGTACGCCCTGAGTTCTTAAGGACTCGGGAAATAGGGCGTACCAGTACGCCCTGCGTCCTTAAGGGGTTAAAGGGGTATTCTCATCTTGCTACTTCATCCTCAATTGCTGCCAGCTAGCTGTTCACTTCCTGGTTTCCTGCAGCTAAGGCTGGGCGGGCTTAGGCAGTTTGAGTGAAGGCCGGCCACGCCTCCTTATGACATCACACTGAGAGCTCAGTCCTGCGTGCTAGTTCATGTGAAGAGTATGAGTCATCAGTCTAGCAGCCTGCAGTGTCTGTGAGGCCCCTCCCCCTGCTGGGGAATCATCAGAGAGCCATGTGAAGTGAGCTCAGTGTACAGTAACACGTGGCTCTTCTGCAGTTTTACACACAAAATCTCTGTCTGATCTTTTACAAACCCATTCTGTGCATCAAAAACTATAATTCCATATTATACATTAGCTCAAAAGCTTGACCAACCCCCACCCAACAGCACTGATGCAGATTTGTTTCCATTACAGCTGTACTTTAGTTGTGTATAAACCTTACACTCTGTATCTTCGCTCAGCTACATGTGTCTTCTCCAGTCCCCTAACATCACTTTGGCTGAATGGCTTCCTATACAGCCCTACTACATCTTTATTCTACTCCCCCACTAGCACTTTGTCTGAAAAGCTTCATATTCAGCTCTGCTACATCTGTTTCCTTCTTCCACCAGCATTGATGCTGACCCGCCACATATACAGCCTGCTACATCTGTATATTCCCTTCCCCACTAGAACTATGGCTGAACAGCAGCATATTCAGCTCTGCTACATCCATCAGCCCCCATATGCGTCAAACAGCTCCCATATGCCTCCATATGCCTCCATCAGCCCTCATATGCCTCCATGAGCCCCCATATGCCTCAAAAAGCCCCCCATATGCCTCAAACAGCCCCCATATGCCTGCATCAGCCCCCATATGCCTCAAGCAGCCCCCCATATGCTTCAAACAGCCCCCAAATGCCTCAAACAGCCCCCCATATGGCTCAAACAGCCCTGCATATGCCTCAAACAGCCCCCCATATGCCTCAAACAGCCTCCCATATGCCTCCATCAGCCCCCAAATGCCTCAAATAGCCCCCCAAATGCCTCAAACAGCCCCCCATATGCCTCTAACAGCCCCCCAAAGTGCCTCCATCAGCCCCCAAAGTGCCTCCATCAGCCCCCAAAGTGCAACCATCAGCCCCCAAAATGCAACCATCAGCCCCCAAAGTGCCTCCATCAGCCCCCAATCGTTGGTGGAATTGGTGGTGCATTTAAAATAATACTCACCCCTTATGAAGTAGGGTCCCGGTCCTCCGCTGGCTCTCCAATGCTGTCCGGACTCGTCTGAACTGTTCGGGCGGCCGCGCATGCGCGGTTCTATTGTAGACGAGGCACGAAGAAAAATTGATCAGCGCATGTGCGGCTGCCCGACGTGCGCACTCCCTGAAAGTAAGAGAGGCCAGCCACTGGATCACCAGGGTAAGCTCTGCGCAAGCGCGGCCCATGGATGAGGCCGGCGATCGGTGGCCGTATCCATGGGCAGCGAAAATAAACAATAGAATTGGATTTTGCGGTTTTAGAAGAAAACAATAAGATTTTAAAAATACATTATATTTAGTGAAACGCTCACTGGGGGGTATATAATTGAATCAAACATTATGAAGAAGATGGGAATACCATTTAACCATTACCGAGACGGGGCCAGACTCCCTAAATGCCCCTAAGGGGAAAATGGGGGAGGGGGGAGTACCATCAGTCCCTGAGCACCCTCCCTATACAGTCGGGCGCTTGCCAGAATGCTATACCCGGAAGTGACGCGAACGCACTGGAATCAGCTGGAGGAGGGTGTGTGTACTCGCCCAAATGCTCCAATACCTTCCCCGATATTGGAACTTACGGTCGGATGGAGATGTCCCTCCGACTGGCAGTGCCAAGGGAGCATACAGCCGACTTCCTAACCAATCAACAAGCTGGGCAGTATGTCACGACTCGCGTCCCGGCCTCCTGATTGGAATGGTCAGGAAGGTACGCTGCCTACAAAAAAGTGAATCTGGCTTCCTAGCCAATCACGAAGCGGATTGAAATCATGACTCGCCGCCCCTCTTCTTGATTGGTCAGGAAGCTAGGTTGCCTCTAAAGCTGGTGTTCTTTCACTTGAACAGCGTCTTCACAGGAAAGCAGGAAGCCAGGCGATGGGTCATGATCCGCCGCCCGCCTTCCTGATAGTTATGGTACATACGTTACCAAAAAATTGCCATGAGGTGCTAAAGTGTTCGGGTTTGGCTGAAGAAAAGGTGGCAACCCTAGTCAGCACCGGGCATACTAGGGCAAGTGCCAGGGCCAATTGCTCCTGGGGGGGCCCACTGAGCTGCTATGAGCACTTTCATCAATGACACTGCTGTCATTTCACTTATGCACTACCCATCTGGTGGGCCCTCTGATAGTCACATGTAGCTGGCTGCTGCAGAGCTTCAGACATGCCCCCTCTACACAAGACGTGCTGCCTGAGGAGAGACCGCAGGGCTGGAGCAGAAGTGTGAACACAGTCTGCACTGTGACTGTCTCTTCTCTGTGGGACAGGAGGGTGGGCAGGCTGAACTCTTCAAGTTGCTGCTGGATGCTGTATACCAGCAGCTTCATGCTATTTGGTTGTTTTACTGCCTCATTAAGCAGTTTTCCTCCATGACACCTGCCCCCCCCCCTCTCCTTCATATCCTGTCCTATCTCATCCTCATGGAGCCCCTGCTGTCTCCTTTCCTCCCTCATGTATCCAGAGCTCCTGTTCCACCCTCCTATCTCTTATTGCTGCCCTGCATAGACCTTCTGCCCCTAAATCTTGTATGAATCCCCCTCAGAGCCCCTTTCACCTACTTGCTGTGTCCACCCCTCCTGTCCATCCAGGGCCCCAGGCCCCTGTCTCACTCCTCTGCCTCTCATTATGGTGGCGTCTGAACCGCATTCACCATAAGGACCTTCTAACTAGTGATGGCCTTGCGGTTCGCCTGGTGTACACGGCGAACTTTGCATGTTCGCGATCCGCCGAACATGCAAACATATGGCGATGTCCACGCTCGCCATATTGTATTGTATTGCGCAGAACTTTGACCCATGACACATCCATCAGGTGGGACAGGACAGCCAATTGAGATGTTTCAGCACATGGACACACCCCCAACCCTATAACAGAACCCGATCTGGCAGCTATTTTACATTATGTGTTTTGCCAGTGTAGGGAGAGGTTGCATTTTGGAGCAGGGACAGTTAGGGACAACAAACGCTAGCTAATAGGGCAACAAAAGTCCTTTTAAGGACTGGTAACATTGTGCTATTGATAGGTGTGATACACAGAGGGGTGTGATATACTTATAATATACTTTCTAACATAGAAAGTATATTATAGTGCATTTGTATGCTTCCAGGAAATACTGATTGAGGGCTGCGATCTATCAGCTTCCACAAAATAGTGATTGAGGTTTTCCGTATATCTGTGTCCACAAAATACAGATTGCGGGTTTTAATATACCTGCTTCAACTAACAACTGATTGAGGCCTGCCATATATCAGCTTCCACAAAATAGTTATAGAGGTTTTCCATATATCTGCGTCCACAAAATTACTGCTTGAGGGTGATATACTAGGTTCAACTAACAACTGATTGAGGCCTTCCATATATTAGCTTCGACAAATACTGCTCTTCTCTAGGGACTTTAGCACAGGGTCATTTTGAAAATGACAGGCAGAGGAAGAGGTAGAACGTTCCGCAGGGGTGGTAGGTGTTGGGCAGGTGCACCAGGCTGGAGCCTAAGTGGGAAGTTGGAGAAGGTGTGTGCGATTATGTCAAAGGACGCACCAGAGTTGGTTAAGTGGCTCACTCAGCCTTTCGCTTCTGCACCCTCCTCATCCTCTGTATCTGCACCCTCCTCACTCTCTGCTGTGTGCACCCCCAAAGACACCACCACCACCACCATAGCCCCTTCACTCGAGTCAGAGGAATTATTTTCCCATCCATTCCCAGACCTTACCGATGCGCAGCCATTCTTGGCATCGGATGAGGAAGAGGAGGTAGCAACGGCCGCCACCCAGCGGTCCTACGACAGTACCCAGATCAGCCCAAGGAGGGTGGTCCCCGCTGTTGCTGCCTACTCTGAGATCTCTAATGTCAGTGGTGGTGAAGGTGACGATGATGACGGGTCGATGGACGTCACGTGGGTGCCCACAAGAGAGGAAGAGGAGGGGAGTTCAGAAGGAGAGACGGAGCAGCAGAGAGGGAGGAGAAGGAAGAGAAGCATGCTAAACTTGCAGTGCACATGAGGCAAAAAGCAGACTGCAAATGTATATGGAGTGAGCCATCCACCATGCACGGTCACATCTTGCGCTCCCAGGATGCCGCAGTGTGGGCTTTTTTTAACGTGTCAGCTACTGACAATAGTGTTGCCATCTGCAGCCTGTGCTGTCATCGCATAAGTCTCGGAAAGCCCAAAACTGACCTAGGGACGATCGTCTTAAGAAAGCACCTGGCCTCCCATCACCGAGCCCAGTGGGGGCAACACCGTCAGAACCCACAAAGCCACACTCCCGGCGCTCCACGTCCTGCCTCTTCTCCTCCCATTTGTCCTCCCTTCCACCGTGCCGTAGTCGCATTCATCTGGCACAAGGCAGGCTATCGTGGACCAAATGTTGAGAAAAAAGTGGTAGGAATATATCGTGGCCCAAATGTTCGAGTGTAAAAAATGATGACGCCGGATAATCCTCTTGCCCAACGGCTGACCGCTGGCTTGTCGGGACTGCTAGCCCGCCAAATGCTACCATATAAATTGGTGGACTCGGAGGCCTTTAGAAAATTTGTGGCCATTGGCACACCGCAATGGAAGGTCCCCGGAAGGAAATATTTCTCGCAGAAGGGCATCCCTGAACTATATGGCCACGTTCAGCGGGAAGTGAATTTATCTCTGGCACACAGTGTCGGTGCCAAGATACATCTGACCACAGGCACGTTGTCTAGCAAACACGGGCAGGGAAGGTACATAACTTTTACTGTTCACTAGGTGAACCTTCTGACGGCCATCAATCATGTAACCCGTGGCACCCGTGTGGATTTGGTGTTACTGCCACGTTTTGCACGCAGTCCTGCCTCTTCTTCTCTTCCTCCTACTCCTTCCTCCGTCTCCTCCTCGGCTGACTTCTCCTTTTCCACTGCTACTGCCTCTTCCGCTGCACCCCCACAAGCTCCCCGGAACCTATTTGACGTGCCAGGTGAGACGTTGCCATGCTGTGCTGTGGCTGTTGTGCCTGGAAGCCAAGAGCCACACCGGTCCTACACTGCTTTCAACTCTGCGGTCACAGGCCAATCAGTGGCTAACCCCGCTCAATTTGACAGTTGACAAAGGGGTGTGCGACAATGGTGCCAATCTGCTGAGTGTGCTGAAACAGGGCAAAATAACACACGTGCTGTGCATGGCACACATCCTGAACTTAGTCGTGCAGCGATTCGTTGCCAAATACCACATGGTCCAGGACGTCTGGGTGCTGGCCAGGAAAATCTGGCCATTTTAGAAGATCTTACATGGCCATGGCTCACCTTGCTGACGTTCAGTGGCGCCACCACTTGACCGTCAGACGTCTGATTTGTGACTACCCAACGCGCTGGAACTCCACCTTGTATATGCTTGATAGGCTGCTCCAGCAGAAACGTGCCATTAACGGCTACCTTTACGAACTCTGCGGCAGGACAGGTTCTGGGGAGCTTGGTTTCTTTTCACCACGCCAGTGGCTGCTCATGCCCGACGCATGCAGACTTCTGTGGCCATTTGATAAGATCACCAAACTAGTCAGTCGTAGCCAGGGTGCCATCAGTGACATCGTACTTTACGCCTTCTTTCTGGAGCATGCATTGCGTCATGTCATTGATCAAGCCGTTGAGGAGCAGGAGCTGGAAGATGAGGAAGTCGCAATGCCGAATGAATTCCCAGGGGGGCTACTCCATATGAGACAAGTCAGCTTGAGTCTGAGGAGGAGTCAGAGGAGGATGGTGGGTGGGGGGAGCAGGAGGAGGAGGAGCAAGAAGAGCAGGCTTTAAACTTTTTCGGGGATCCCTGGTGTTGTTCGTGGCTGGGGGGAGGAGACCGAGGATTACATTCTCCTGAGAGATGAGCAGGAGCCAGGGCGCTCCACCGCTTCCAATTTAGTGCAAATGGGGGCCTTCGTGCTCCAGTGTTTTAGGAGGGACCCCCGTATAAAAAGAATAAAGATCAAGGACCTTTACTGGGTGGCAACGTACTTAGACCCCCGGTAGAAACACAAAATGGCGGACATGTTACCAGCATCATAGAGGGCTGTCAGAATGCAGCATTTCCAGGCATTGCTGCGAGAGATGTTGCATTCTGCTGCTGCGGGCACTGGCAGAGGAATTTCCACCCACAGCGGAACAGGTGCGGGTACCAATACTACCGCGCCTGCAAAAAGAGGGCAGTTTGAAGATGTGTTGGTCACACATATCCGCCTTCACCCAAAACAAAGAATGGTCCTTGCCAGTTTAATGAACCCCAGAGCCCCCATTCAATATAATGACCCCTAGTGACCACCATACAGTATAACCCCCAGTGTGGGAGCCACTGGGGGTCATTATTCTGAATGGGGGGGTGACTCTGGGTCATTATTCTGAATACAGGGCCACTGTGGAGTCATTATACTGTGTATAGGGCCACTAGGGGTCATTATACTGTGTGGGGGGGGGCATTGGGGGGTCATACTGTGTGAAGGGCCACCAGTGGTCATTATACTGTATAGGGGCCAAGGGGGGTTATAATACCATGTGGGAGCCACAGAGGGACATATAAATGTAAAAAAATGCCTCAAGAGGGCCCACTGGGATTTATCGCCCAAGGGCCCACATGAACCTGGAGCCGGCTCTGCCCTCGCCCACAAAGTTTTTAGATGGTGTTCTCGGAAGCAGGCCCTCATCCCTAATATTTTAGATGGTCAGCTCAGCAGCAGACCCTCACCTCTAATGTTTTAGATGGTCAGATCAGCAGCAGGCCCTCGCCCCTAATGTTTTAGAGGGTCACCAGCAGGCCCTTGCTCCGAATGTTTTTGAGGGTCACCAGCAGGCCAGCAATCATAATTTTTCAAGGGTGTGTATGATGCCCTCCTTTAGGTGTAATAAAGGGTGCATTGTAGTGCCGGTTCCTTGTAATTTTTGGCAGCCCTTTCACATAGTGCATAGGCTTTATGAGTGTAGGAGTCCCACTACCTGAACAATTGTACCACAATGTGAATAAGGCCCTCCTTTATGTGATATACAGGTTGTATCGGAGTGCCTCTTCCTTGTAATTTTTGGCAGCACTTGCACTTTATATACAAGTAAATATACAGGAACAAATATTTTCTAATTGTCAGTCTATAAAAGTGCCGTACTACTCGGACAACATGGTTCCCAGCAGCGACCTAGGAGTCCAAGATGCATCCAGACATCCTCCCCATGCTGTTCCCGAACCATTTCAGTGGTGTTTCCATCAATTTCTGACCTTTTCCTATGAACCATACACCCTCCCCTCTTCAGAGCAGAGGGTGCCTGGTTTAATGCTCTGGTTCTCCCATTGACTCCCATGCCGAGCACTCGAGCACCCCGAGGTTTTCTACTCAAGCACTCAAGCATTTTGGTGCTCGACCAACACTAGTAATCACATTTACACTCCCTGGCCATGTCAATTAAAGTGCAGAGGTAACTGCAGTTGCAGAGAGAGCAGAGCCTCTAGGTGTAACGGCAACACACCAGTTGCTCCTAGAGGCTCATTTGCATATATTAAAACATCATTTTTCTCAGCAATGCAAGCACATATGAACATGGGACCAGCACAGATACCTTCAGTAGTGTTGAGCACGAATATTCGAATAGCAAATTTTTATCGCGAATATCGCCACTTCGAGAATGAATTTTTTTTCATCTGAACACATGATTCCTCTCTGCTTCTTGCTTGTGGGCCAATGAGAAGGAAGCAATGTCAAGTTCACAACAATACTTAGTGCACCAATCAGTAATCTGTAGTGCGAAAAAATATTCTAATCACTGCAGATTAGCGCAATCGCGAATATATTGGAGCACTTGACTATCTGTATATAAGGCCTCATGCACATGACCGTATTTTGTTTCCGTGTCCGTTCCTTTTTTTTGCGGATAGGATGCGGACGCATTCATTTCAATGGGTCCGCAAAAAACGCGGACAGCACACCGTGTGCTGTCCGCATCAGTATGTCCGTTCCGTTGCTCCGCAAAAAAAATAGTGCATGTCCTATTTTTTTCTAGTTTGCGGACGAGGATAGGCATAATTACAATGGATCCTCAAAAAAAAGGATACCATACGGAGCGGCATCTGTTTTTTTTGTGGATCCGCAATTTGTGGACCGCAAAACACATACGGTCGTGTGCATGTAGCTTTAAGCTATTCTAATGTTCTGCCATGCCAACCATTTTCGCCACTCTCAGGAAACTTCTAGCAGCTTAAAAAATGTAGCTAAAGTGACCCACCCCTGTATTTCGCGTTACAAATTAGCATTACGCGATTTTTACATTTTTCGATTCAATAAAATAATCTCGAATTCTCGAAATTCGTGAATATACTGTATGACGAATATTCTACAAAATATTTGTGAAATATCTAAAATTAGAATATAGCCCCTGCCGCTCATCACTAGCCTTCAGTTACCAAGCACACATGTAACAGGTCAGCCAGTTTCATAGGTACAAATCTGCTGAGAGATGCCCTTTAATAGTTTTCTTTGCCTAGCAGTAAAGTCTACTTTCACACTGGCGTTTTGGCTTTCCGTTTGTGAGATCCGTTCATGGCTCCCACAAGCAGTCCAAAGCGGATCAGTTTTGCCCTTATGCATTCCGAATGGAAAAGGTTCCGCTCAGAATGCATCAGTTTGCCTCCGTTCAGTCTTTATTCCGCTCTGGAGGCGGACACCAAAACCTGCTTGCAGAGTTTTGGTGTCCGTCTGATTAAACTGAGCCAAACTGATCCGTCCTGACACACAATTTAAGTCAATGGGGACGGATCCGTTTTCACTGACACAATCAGGCACAATAGAAAACGGATCCGTCCTCCATTGACTTTCAATGGTGTTCAAGACGGATCCGTCTTGGCTATGTTAAAGATAATACAAATGGATCTGTTCTGAACGGATTCAGACGGTTGTATTATCTGAACGGATCCGTCCATGCATAAAACGCAAGGATAAAAGTAGCCTAAGATTCAGACGTTCCATCTATCAGCTACAGCTGGCCAGCCAATCCGAGGATTAGTCAACAGGCCAATTAGGGTGCTGATAGGGGAATCAGGGTCATTAATATTCAATCAGTGAGAGTCTGACACCTGGCACCCTGGCCCATCAGCTGTTCCCTGTAGTGCGTTCACGGAAGCAATCTCCATCCTATCACAGCAGTCGGGGCATGGCATAGGAGAAAGGGAGTTAAGCCTCTGGGTGCAACAAGGTGCATCGGCACTGCCCTTATTGCAGGGGGTAATTTGCATATTATAATAACCTTTTTTTTCTACAGATTGCCCGCTCATATGGAGATACCAGAAACGCCTGACCCAAGAGAGAGTCACAAGAACCACCCTATCAATGCACATCCAATAATAAGTCAATGATAAAATATATAAAGTTTATTAGACACACCAACAAACACACATTTAAAATTGTATACAAAATAGACAAAGTGTCGGTAAACAAAGAAATATATGTAACCGACACATACAGAGTCCACTGAGCGTCCACTAGATGGGGACGTACAATGTAAACCAGCTATATATAAAATATACCTATAAACAGCATGAAGAAAATGTAGAATAAGGTAAGGCCACTAATGAGTAAAAACGGACCGAAATAAAGTCAAATATCAAGAGCCAGAACCTACATAAACAGCTGGTGCAGTAGACCTGAAAACATGAGAAATGCCCAACGCGTATCGCCAGCGGAGTCCGGCTTCTTCTAGGGTAATGAGCTACATGTTAGGGTGTCATATATATACAGATTATACAAAGCAATCAATAAAATGTAATAATGTTCACCTGTGTAGTGGAGATAGTGGAGGTAGTGCGGCAGCATGTCAAACCAAGTAGTATGCCGAGAGCCGGAAGCAGGAAGGTCACATGACCAGCAGTGAGAGACAGATGGAACGCAAGATGCATTCCACCGGCCCAATCACTGCTGTTAAATACAAGTAAATGAAATGAACAAATGAATAAATAGGTCTGGAAGGCACCCATAGTTATGAATCATGTGCATCAATTAAGAAAATAAATCGTACCGCTTAATCCAGTATATGAAAGAGGACGAAAAAGCCTCTATGGTTAGCATAAACCGGATGTGCAAGAAGCACATGACTGGAAATGAGGAGCTGCAGTGGAACGTATAATGCGCTCCATGAGCATAAATGGAACGCATGATGCGTTCCACAAGTGGAATGGATTGCTATAGACCACAGGCTGCACTAAGAAAGATGAGGGACGGTTTGTTAAGCCATGAGGGTCATTGCATATGCCTGGAATTAATGTATACCATATACATGCATTTGATATTTGATATAAAAGAATATAAGGCATATGGAGATACCAGATTCCATCAGACTCTACAGACAAGCACTGATCTACAGCGGCTGACCATTTCACCTCACCTAGTGGTAACTGATGACAGATGTCCTTTAACCCCTTAGGGACGCATGACGTACCGATACGGCATGTTTCCTGAGTCTTTAAGGACTGCAGCGCGGCGGGGGTTAATCGGAACAGAATGTCCGCTGAAATCATTCAGTGGGCATCCTGTCACAACGCCCCTACATTAGATAGTCGCCCAAAATTAGATAGTCGCCCAACATAGTCGCCCCTACATTAGATAGTTGCCCAAAAAAAAAACTGTAGCTCCCAGGCTATGGAGATCCTAAAATAATTTTTTGGGGTTCCTAAAATGATAATATAGTGTAAAATCTAAATAAATGTTAAAATGTAGACATATTAGGTATCGCCGCGTCCATAAGAATCTGCCCTATAAAAATAACATTTGACCAAACCCCTCGGATAAACAGCGTTAAAAATATAAAATATAAACGGTGCCAAAACACAAATTTTTGGGCAAAATTTCCATTTGAATCCTTTTTTTCCGGTAATAAAGCAAGGGTTAACAGCCAAACAAAACTAAATATTTATTGCCCTGACTCTGTAGTTTGCAGAAACACCCCATATGTGGTCGTAAATGGCTATATAGCCACACGGCAGGGCATAGAACAAAGGTAACTCCATATGGTTTCTGGACGGCAGATTTTGATGGACTGGTTTATTTAGACCATGTCCCATTAGAAGCCCCCCCTGATGTAGCCTAGACCAGAAACTCCAAAAAAGTGAACCCATCTAAGAAACTACACCCCTCAAGGTATTCAAAAGTTACTTTACAAACTTTGTTAACCTTTTAGGTGTTCCACAAAACTAAATAGCGAATGTAAAAACAATTTTAGAATTTAAATTTTTTGTTACCTTGCCTCAAAAAAGTGTAATATAGAGCAACCAAAAATCATATTTACCCTAAAATAGTCCCAAAACAACAACCACTTTATGCCGTAGTTTCCTAGATGGGGTCACTTTTATGGAGTTTCATACTCTAGGGGTGCATCAGGGGGCTTGAAAGGGTACATGGTGTAAATAAACCAGTCCAGCAAAATCTGCCTTCCAAAAACCATATGGCATTCCCCTTCTTCTATGTCCTGCTGTTTAGCCAAACAGTAGTTTACGACCACATATGGGGTATTTCTGCAAACTACAGAATCAGGGCAACCCATATTGAGTTTTGTTTGGCTGTTAACCCATTTTTTCCAGTAATAAAGTAAGGGTTAAAATGGAAAATTTTCCAAAAAATAGAAATTCCAAAATTGTTTCTCCATTTGCCATTAACTCTTGTGGAACACCTAAAGGGTTAACAAAGTTTGTAAACCCAGTTTGGAATACCTTGAGGGGTGTACTTTCTTCTGCAAAGATATAAATATGCCTGCACCCAAAAATAAACAAATAAACAGGGAAAAAGAAATGAACAGTAGGAAAGAGGGGATTAAGGAGCAGGAAGGAAGTGGTTAACAAACGAATGAGAGATGAGTGAAACCCCTGATAGGAGATCATGAAATCTATTTTTTCTTTTTCTGTAGAAACCATCAAGACAACCAAGGGGGGGGGGGGGGGGGGGGGGGGGTGGAAAGGGGGGGGGTTATAATTTGCCTTTATACATGTATGACACGAGAAAAGAAATAGGATAGGGATGCATTCCTGATGTTTAATGATAATTGCGTAACAAATGCATGTGTATATTTAGGAAATATCATTGCCTATGTTCTTTTTGATTATTGTCTATTTTCATGTTTTCTTGAATTTTTATATGCTGAAAGGGAAAAATAAAAATATGCTATATAAAAAAAATATAGTTTTGAATACCTTGAGGGGTATACTTTCTTAGATGGAGTCACTTTTTTGAAATTTCTATTCTAGGGGTGTTTCTGCAAACTACAGAATCAGGGCAACCCATATTGAGTTTTGTTTGGCAGTTAACCCTTGCTTTGTTCCTGGAAAAAATTGATTATATTGGAAAATATTCCAAAAAATCGAAATTCTTAAATTTTATGTCCATTTGCCATGAAGTCTTGTGGAAGACCTAAAGGGTTAACATAGTTTGTAAAATCAGTTTTGAATACCTTGAGGGGTGTAGTTTCTAAAATGGGGTCATTTTTGGATGGTTTCTATTACGTAAGCCTCACAAAGTGACTTCAGACCTGAACTGGTCCATAAAAAGTGGGATTTGGAAAATTTCAGAAAAATTTCCAAATTTGCTTCTAAACTTCTAAGCTATGTAACATCCCCAAAAAATTTAATATCATTCCCAAAATTATACAAACATGAAGTAGACATATGGGGAATGTAAAGTCATCATAATTTTTGGGGGTATTACTATGTATTACAGAAGTAGAGAAACTGAAACTTTGAAATTTGCAAATTTTTTAAATTTTTTTGTAAATTTGTCATTTTTTATGCTAAAAAATTAACTTTTTTTACCCAATTTTAGCAGTGTCATGAAGTACAATATGTGCCGAAAAAACTATCTCAGAACGGCCTGGGTAAGTAAAAGCGTTATCAGCACTTAAAGTGACACTGGTCAAATTTGCAAAAAATGGCCAAGTCCTTAAGGTGAAATAGGGCTGAGTTCCTTAAGGGGTTAAAGTATGTACTAGAGTATTTCTCATTGGATGACAGATATTGCCTGAAAATAATGCTAATTCAACACTTAACATTTAACTTTTCCAGTATTGACAGGATCTCAATACCGGAGAAAAACGCTTCTGTTTTGTCCCCATTCATTGTCAATGGGGACAAAACTGAACTGAACAGAACGGAATGCTCCGAAATGTATTCTGTTCAGTTTGTTGTGTTCCCATACCGGAGAGCAAGCCTCAGTAAGCTGCGGTTTTCTATGCAGCATGGGATGTGGAGCAAGATGGCATGACACACAATGCAAGTCAATGGTGCCAGATCTGTTTTCTCTGACGGATCTGGCACCCATTGACTTTCAATGGTTTTCATCCCGGATCTGTCATGGCTACTATAAAGATAATACAACCGGATCCATTCATAACGCGCGTCGGGGTCAGGATTTACTGGTCTGTATTTATTGAGCAGCTATTTTTCCCACGTTCATCCCCATTTTCATGCACTTTGCACTTTATTATTACCTGTTGACTTGATACCTATTTGCCACTTGTCAGGGGTAGATGGGATTTACTGCATTTATTATATTGCTACATTACCAGCAGTCCAGTGTCATTCCTGTGTCATCATTGCCATATATATGTTTTTTATTATCATGTTTTGTATGCAACAATAAAGATTTGGTATGTTTTACATTTGAACACGGCTGTGTTGTACATTTATAGGTGTTTATTCATTTCTATCTTTAGCTCACAGCCATTACTGCCTTTGGGCGTTAATTTTTATTGGTGTTGTGTGTAAAATAATAAAGTAACTTACCTCTCTTATCGCCACTCTCCCTGTCCTGGCTGTCTTCTCTTCTCAGGGCCTGTGCTGCAGTCACCTGACCTCCTGCAGTGTCAGGTCAGAGTGCGCTCTGTACATCCTGACACTGCAGGCAGCCAGGACACAGCAGCACCGGCCCCGGGAAGAGTGAGCAGGAGGAGGCGTAAGTACTGTACAGCGCTCACAGCGCTTCTCTCCCCCTCCTCCTGCAAACTAGTGAGCGCTTTCATTATGGAAGCGCTCACTAGTATTCATGTTATAAGATGCACTGCATCTTATAAAGGGAAAAGCAATAAGCGCTTCCATCTGTGCTGATGGAAGCACTCATTGCTTCTGTTCTGGCACCCCCTGAGAGCCGGCACCCGGGGCGGACAGTCCTTCCCCCCCCCCCCACCGTCCCCGGGCATGCCACTGCCCAGCACTATACAGATAAACCATCAGTAGAACTACAGGTGATGTTATATGGTATTCTAAGGCCCCTTTCACACGGGTGTTGCGGGTGACGTGTAGGAAAAGATGCGGGTGCGTTGTGGGAAAAAGCACGATTTTTCCCCGCGAGTGCAAAGCGTTTTAATGCATTTTGCACACACGCGTGAGAAAAATCGGCATGTTCGGTAACCACACCCGAACCCTGACTTCTTCACAGAAGTTCGGGTTGGGGTTAGGTGTTGTGTAGATTTTATAATTTTCCCTTATAACATGGTTATAAGGGAAAATAATAGCATTCTTAATATAGAATGCTAAGTAAATTAGGGATGGAGGGGTTAAAAAATAAAAATTAAATAATTAAACTCACCTCATCCACTTGTTCGCGCAGCCCGGCTTCTCTTCTTTCTTCTTCTTTGATGACCTGGGAGGAAAAGGACCTTTGGTGACGTCACTGCGCTCATCACATGGTCCGTCGCATGGTCCATCACATGGTCCATCACCATGGTGATGGACCATGTGATGTGCGCAGTGACGTCATCAAAGGTCCTTTTCCTCCAAGGTCATCAAAGAAGAAGACAGAAGAGAAGTCGGGCAGCGCGAACAAGTGGATGAGGTGAGTTTAATAATTTTTTATTTTTTAACCCCTCCATCCCTAATTTAGTATTCTGTATTAAGAATGCTATTATTTTCCCTTATAATCATGTTATAAGGTAAAATAATAAAGATCGGGTCCCCATCCCGATCGTCTCCTAGCAACCATGCGCGTAAATCGCACTGAATCCACACTTGCTTGCGGATGCTTACGATTTTCACGCAGCCCCCTTCACTTCTATGGGGCCTGCGTTGCGTGAAAAACGTACAATATAGAGCTTGCAGCAATTTTCACACAACACACAAGTGATGTGTGAAAATCACCACTCATGTGCACAGCCCCATAGAAGTGAATGGGTCCAGATTCAGTTCGGGTGCAATGCATTCACATCACGCATTGCACCCGCGTGGAACACTCGCCCGTTCCTACTGACTTTTAACAAATATTGTACTCAATGCAGAAAAGAATGAAGCAACACAAACTAAATAACTGATCATCCTGGCAGCAGAAATTTCGAGCTGAATAGGAGTCATGGAACACTGTGTTAATGATCAAAGTACACTTAGAAAATGCCTCCCTTACTAATCCTGAAATACTGTAGTCATGACATTTAATGAATAAGTCATAAATGTTTATGAATCCCTCAACTTGAACATTCAGTTAATTAGAACCATCATGAATATCCCATAAATTGCATCGCTCATAAAATGAGGCTCCTGCATTCATGAATAGTTCATAAAGGTTTAAAAGGTAAATTTGTGGATATGTGGCATTGCCAGACTGCAAAGACATATGGACAGATTTAACTTACATGACCTCCTCACTTCAAGATGGCTCTTGAGCTGGTGGTGTCATGTATCAGGATAGGGAGTGGTTTAAACATTAGTGGGACCATACATGTTACTGGTACAATATACATGTATGTAAGCTGACATGAAGAATATGAGAGAAATGTTCCTCAATGCCCAAAGAAATGTGAAATTATGTTAATAAGGTGAATTGGTGCGTATTTTTGTACTCAAACTTACGGTAATCACAAAGCTACTAGTTGACCATAAATGGTCTAAGACCCCAGGAGCCAAATCGTCTGAATTCAACTGGGTCAACCAACAATCTAAGGCCAGGTTTAAAAAAAAAATTTGATAGATTTCAGGTGCAGGTTTTTACTGCATACTGAAACAAGGGCCTTGATGCAGATTGCGAGCGTGTGTATTGTGGCCAAAATATTAAAAGGGTTGTCCGGGTTCAGCGCTGAACCCAGACATACCTCCATTTTCACCCCGGCAGCCCCCCTGACTTGAGCATCGGAGCAAAATCGCAGTTTTTTGGAGATCCCATGATGTACCGGGCTCTCCATGGGGCTGCCAGGAAGCCCGGTGATGTCACCGGCACTGATGGGGGGGATTTAGCGCTGCCCTAGCCAGTAAAATGGCTAGGGCAGCACTAAAGCCCGCCCATCAGAGCCGGAGACGTCACTGAACACACTGGCGGGCGGAAGTTTCCGCCCGGCAGTGTGTTAATATAAAAAAAAGAGCCCGTGCCCTGCACGATTAAGCGCAGGACAAGGGAGCGCATCGGAGCATGAACTGCTCCGATGCTAGCCCCAGGGGGGCTGCCTGGGTGAAAATAAGGGTATGTCCGGGTTCAGCTCTGAACCCGGACAACCGCTTTAAGTAAAACCTCATGCAGCCTGGCCTTTTTTCATTTTGAGAATTTGGGGTGTCAGCACTTTGTGTGGTGTACTTAGAAGGTGCTGGACAACCCACATGGTTTAATAGTATGATTGTGATCAATAGGCATCCTACAGAAGCTTTATTTATAGACAGTGATCGGCAAACTACGGCCCGCGGGCCATATAAAGCCCGGTGGACCTTTTTATCCGGCCTGCACAGCTGCTCACGCGACTGCGATGGGAAGTGACGCAGCCGGGGTTGAGTTCAGGCGGCAATTGAGGATTGCGGCTTCTGGATTCCATGCTTCCTCCCATGGCCCTTTCTACATCCGGGCGAGAAGGACAGAAGAGGGGGCGCCGTCAGCAGGGCCCAGCGCCAGAGGGGGGGCCCTTTCTGTCCGGAGGCAGCAGGAGTGGAGATGAGCACTTCCATTGTGGAAGCGCTCATCTCCATATTCATCTGTATCGCCGTCCTCAGGACAGCGATACAGATAATTTGTGCGGAGGAGCAGGGGAGAGGCGTCTCCCTTGCCCGTTCCTCTGATAGGCTACAGGCCTGAGCCGTACAGAGCGGGACACAGACCAGAAGAGGCCTGCATCGCATCACTGACAGCAGCATAAAGTAAGTATATGTGTTAATTGTTTTTATTATTTATAGTATACTGTGGCAAGAAGGGGGGTGGGGGCCCTATATACTGACTGGTACAATATGGATTGGTACTATGGAGAAGAGGGGAAGCACTATGGGGGCCACTATGGAGAAGAGGGGAAGCACTATGGGGGCCCTATATACTGGCACAATATTGGGGGGGCACTATGGAGACTTTAATGCCTTAGCAAAAAAGGGAGACAAGCAACACTGTTCCCACTAAAATTGAATTTGAGCTATAAATAGTATGTTATGAAAGAAATACATTGCATAAAAGTTTTGTACAATAACTCTTTTTATGCTTTTCTACCTTGAATTAAACTAAACCTTTAATGTTATGAAATTTAAATGTAATTTATATTAATTCACACAAACGCCCCGTCCATCTACTCTTGGTCCGGCCCCCGGGTCCAATATATGAACCCATTCTGGCCCACGAGTCAAAAAGTTTTGCCCACCTCTGATTTACTGTAGAACATTACTTGAACAGTCTTTAACATACAACAATTATACTGTGGCAGGTCACTGTTCGCTCCACAGGGACCTCTGGTAGGGTTAGTGTTGTCTTCACACAGACTTCCAACCAAGACAGGGTTAATTTCACACCACTCTCTGGAACCCAGTCTAACCATTCTTTCAAGCACTCTAACTTCAGTCAGCAGCGGTCTGGCTCCCGCCATCCCCACCAATCAGCTGTTTGAAAGGGTAGCGGAATTCATGCGAGCGTTGCTTCCACTTCAAAATTACCTGTGGAACAGTGGCAGCAGCAGAGTGTGACTACAACTTCTCGGCCCATTCACTTGAATAGGACGAGCAGTTGTAATTACACAGCGCAACTTTACAAGCAAGACAACACACAGGTAATTTTGAAGTGGAGGCAGCGTTGACATGAGAGCCTCTATCCCTTCAAACAACTGATCGTCATGGGGTGCTGAGAGATCAACCCTTGCCGATGTGATATTAATGACCTATGCTGAGGATCGGTCATCAATATATTTGCACTGCACAACCCCTTTAACTTTATAGATCCTTAATATAATTTAACTAGAGATCAGTGAATCGAAGTTGATGAAGTGGAATTCGATCCGAATTTCAGGAAAAATTTGATTCACACCGAATCCAAATTTCCTCAAGCTTCATGGAAACGAATCAAATTTTTTCCTATAATGGCTGCTGCACATGTTAGGACATGGAGCAAGGAACTCTGGGAACGAGGGATTACCCACAATGCCATGCATGCAGTCAATATGCAGCCAGCCAGCCCTGTGATGTCACCATGATACACCTTGCTTCACTGACCGCGGATCCAAATTGCCATTATACAGCTCTGTAATTCCAGCAAGCTGTTCTTGTTATTGGGGTGCAAGTGCTGTTTGATACAGCCATTAACAGGGTTTATTACAAGGAAATATTTATACGTCTTATTTGCCCTTGTGCGGTGCAGGTATATGCTCTAAAGCATTTTTGGCTTGTATTAGTGGGAAAAAAAGGCTTATTAGCCGTTGTGTGGTGAAGTGAGAAATTTACAGCCCTTTTTAGCGTGTATTAGTGGCAAAAAAATATATATTATTTGCCGTTCAGCCGTGCAGCTATATGTTGTAAAGCCCTTTTTGGCGTGCATTAGTGGCAAAAAAATATATATTTGCCGTTCAGCAGTTCAATTATATGTTCTAAACTCTTTTTTGGCGTGTATTAGTGGCAAAAAAATATATATATTTGCCGTTCAGCAGTGCAGTTATATGTTGTAAAGCCCTTTTTGGCATGTATTAGTGGCAAAAATTTATATATTTGCCGTTCAGAGGTACAGTTATATGTTCTAAAGCCCTTTTTGGGGTGTATTAGTAGCACAAAAATATATATTATTTGCCGTTCAGCGGTGCAGTTATATGTTCTAAAGCCCTTTTTGGCGTGTATTAGTGGCAAAAAAATATATATTATTTGCCGTTCAGCAATGCAGTTATATGTTATAAAGCCCTTTTTGGCGTGTATTACTGGCAAAAAATATATATTTGCCATTCAGAGGTGCAGTTATATGTTCTAAAGCCCTTTTTGGTGTGTATTAGTGGCAAATATATATATATATTTGCCGTTTAGAGGTGCAGTTATATGTTCTAAAGCCATTTTTGGGGTGTATTAGAAGCACAAAAATATATATTATTTGCGGTTCAGCGGTGCAGTTATATGTTCTAAAGCCCTTTTTGGCATGTATTAGTGGCAAAAAAATATATATTATTTGCCGTTCAGCAGTGCAGTTATGTTATAAAGCCCTTTTTGGCGTGTATTAGTGGCAAAAAATATATATATTTATCATTCAGCGGTGCAGTTATATGTTGTAAAGCCCTTTTTGGCATGCATTAGTGGCAAAAAAATATATATTTGCTGTTCAGCAGTTCAATTATATGTTCTAAAGCCCTTTTTGCCGTGTATTAGTGGTAAAAAAATATATATATATTTGCCGTTCAGCGGTGCAGTTATATGTTGTAAAGCCCTTTTTGGCGTGTATTAGTGGAAAAAAATATATATATTTGCCGTTCAGAGGTGCAGTCATATGTTCTAAAGTCCTTTTTGGCATGTATTAGTGGCAAAAAAATATATATTATTTGCCGTTCAGCAGTGCAGTTATATGTTATAAAGCCTTTTGTGGCGTGTATAAGTGGAAAGAAATAAGGACATATTTGCCGTCCAGCGGTGCAGTTATATGTTCTAAAGCCCTTTTTGGCATCTATTAGTGGGTGGAAAAAGAGCTTATTAGCCGTTGTCTGGTGAAGTGAGAAAATTACAGTCTTTTTTGGGGTGTTTCAATTTCCTTTTTATTAATTTATTAATTTATTTGATCCAACAGAATGTCAGACAGAGAAGTACCAGGCCCTGCACAGGGGAGTGGCAGAGGCCTAAATGTTTCTGGCGCAGGCACAGGTCGCAGCAGAGTCACAGCGAGAGCCCTGAGCTCCCAGTGTCATCTAGCGGTCGTGTCTTGACCAGCAACCCAGCGGTTCTTGAATGGTTGACTCGGTCATCCACTTCGTCCCAAGTGACATCAGACACCCCCAGCCAAGAGTCAGTGGGTTCGTCAGATACAACCCTTAGTTGGCATGGCCTTCTGCCCTCACCTGTCCTTAACCTGCCTCTGTCCTTTTCTGTTCCCTCAGTCAGAGAAGTATTATACGCTGTGGGCTCAGCTCTAGGGTTGAGTGGTAGGGGCAATATTAGATGTTGCGATATTTTACGAATATATGGCTGAATATTCGTCATATATTCGTGAATTTGCGAATTTGCTATGTTCGTTCACATATTTTTTTTATTACTAAAATTGCAATATAAAATTCGCTTAATGCACATGCTAAAAAAGGGGCATGGCCTAGCAACTGTTTTCGAACTACCTGAAGATTGAGGCGATTGGAAAATATGGTCGGAAGGAATTTTTCGAAACAGTGAGGAAGAACTCCTGTTTAGGCCTCATGCACACGACCGTTGTGTGCATCCGTGGCCATTGTGCCGTTTTCCATTTTTTTTCGCGGACCCATTGACTTTCAATGGGTCCGTGGAAAAATCTGAAAATGCACCGTTTTGCAGCCGCATCCGTGATCCGTGTTTCCTGTCCAGCAAAAAAATAAGACCTGTCCTATTTTTTTGACAGACAACGGTTCACGGACCCATTCAAGTCAATGGGTCCGTGAAAGAACACGGATGCACACAAGATTGGGATCCGCGTCCGTGATCCGTGGCCGTAGGTTACTTTCATGCAGACGGATCCGAAGATCCGTCTGCATAAAAGCTTTTTCAGAGATGAGTTTTCACTTCGTGAAAACTCAAATCCGACAGTATATTCGAACACAGAGGCGTTCCCATAGTGATGGGGACGCTTCTAGTTAGAATATACTACGAACTGTGTACATGACTGCCCCCTGCTGCCTGGCAGCACCCGATCTCTTACAGGGGGCTATGATCCGCACAATTAACCCCTTAGGTGCTGCACCTGAGGGGTTAATTGTGCATATCATAGCCCCCTATAAGAGATCAGGGGCTGCCAGGCAGCAGGGGGCAGACCCCCCTCCCTTCCCAGTTTGAATATCATTGGTGGCCAGTGTGCGGCCTCCCCCGGCCCCCCCTCCCTCTATTGTAATATCATTGGTGGCCAGTGTGCGGCCTCCGTCGCCCCCCCCTATTGTAATATCATTGGTGGCCAGTGTGCGGCCTCCGTCGCCCCCCCCTATTGTAATATCATTGGTGGCCAGTGTGTGGCCTCCGTCGGCCCCCCCTCCCTTTATTGTAATATCATTGGTGGCTAGTGTGCGGCCTCCGTCGCCCTCCCCATTGTAATATCATTGGTGGCCAGTGTGCGGCCTCCGTCGCCCCCCCCCCGTCTATTGTAATATCATTGGTGGCCAGTGTGCGGCCCCCCCCGGCCCCCCCCCTCTATTGTATTAATATCATTGGTGTCCAGTGTGCGGCCTCCCCTCCCCCCCCCCCCCCGATCATTGGTGGCAGCGGAGATTCCGATCGGAGTCCCAGTTTAATCGCTCTGGGGCTCCGATCGGTAGCCATGGCAACCAGGACGCTACTGCAGGCCTGGTTGCCATGGTTACTTAGCAATATTACAATATTAGAAGCATCATACTTACCTGCTGGCTGCTGCGCTGTCTGTGTCCGGCCGGGAGCTCCTCCTACTGGTAAGTGACAGGTCTGTGCGGCGCATTGCTTAACGATCTGTCACTTACCAGTAGGAGGAGCTCCCGGCCGGACACAGACAGCGCAGCAGCCAGCAGGTAAGTATGATGCTTCTAATATTGTAATATTGCTAAGTAACCATGGCAACCAGGCCTGCAGTAGCGTCCTGGTTGCCATGGTTACCGATCGGAGCCCCAGAGCGATTAAACTGGGACTCCGATCGGAATCTCCACTGCCACCAATGATCGGGGGGGGGGAGAGAGGGGAGGCCGCACACTGGCCACCAATGATATTAATACAATAGAGGAGGAGGGGTGGGGCCGCACACTGGCCACCAATGATAATACAATACAGGGAGGGGGGCGACGGAGGCCGCACACTGGCCACCAATGAAATTACAATAGAGGGGGGGAGGGGAGCCGACAGAGGCCGCACACTGGCCACCAATGAAATTACAATAGAGGGAGGGAGGGGGGCCGACGGAGGCCGTACACTGGCCACCTATGATATTACAATAGAGGGGGGGCCGCACACTGGCCACCAATGATATTCAAACTGGGGAGGGAGGGGGGTCTGCCCCCTGCTGCCTGGCAGCCCCTGATCTCTTACAGGGGGCTATGATATGCACAATTAACCGCTTCAGGTGCGGCACCTGAAGGGTTAATTGTGCTGATCACAGCCCCCTGTAAAAGATCGGGTGCTGCCAGGCAGCAGGGGGCAGTCATGTACACAGTTTGTAGTATATTCTAACTAGAAGCGTCCCCATCACTATGGGAACGCCTCTGTGTTAGAATATACTGTCGGATCTGAGTTTCACAATGTAACTCAAATCTGATGGTATATTCTAACATAGAGGCGTTCCCATGGTGATGGGGACGCTTCAAGTTAAAATATACCTTCGGATTGGAGAAAACACCGATCCTATGGTATATTAACTCCTGACTTTACATTGAAAGTCAATGGGGGACGGATCCGTTTGAAATTGCACCATATTGTGTCAACGTCAAACGGATCCGTCCCCATTGACTTGCATTGTAATTCAGGACGGATCCGTTTGGCTCCGCACGGCCAGGCGGACACCAAAACGACTTTTTTTTCATGTCCGTGGATCCTCCAAAAATCAAGGAAGACCCACGGTCGAAAAAACGGTCACGGATCACGGACCAACGGAACCCCGTTTTGCGGACCGTGAAAAAATACGGTCGTGTGCATGAGGCCTTACTGTAAGTAATTTCACATTACACCAGTGTATTTGATTTCATTTCACATGCATATCAGACCAATCGCTTTATATGCAGATAGAGTGTTATAAAATATTTGTGATTGCGAAAATCGCCACTTATGATCCAAATTTTTTTTTTGGGATACATATAACTTCACTTTTTATCAGGTCTAAGTAGATATCTCTGATTGTTGCACTAAGTAATGTTGTAACATCACAGCACTATGTCTGTAGCATGTATGTATGGAGAGCATAGAAATCTCTCACATGCACATTGCACATCCATATTCCTGCCACACACTATATAGCCCACACACACCCACAAACACAGTCTATAGATAAGAGTTTGTGTCCTGTTGCTCAGGACTCAGGAGAAGCTTTCTTTGTCTTACCGCCAGTATTTGCTGGTTCATTTAGAGTTACCCAGGGTGCACCACGGGGAGGCAAACCAGCTGTACACCCCATACCGTACATTCACTTCACTAGACAGGTACATCTCTGCTTAGCTGGACAATATTCGATTGCTCAAACCCCACACACATACAATCGCAATTGCATTTTATAAATTCCATTTTATAACAATAACATTAAATTTAATATTTCCCGTTCAAAGACAAAATACTTTTTGTAGTTTTGCTGAGGACATTATTTTCAATACTTGCATTAAAAAAAAAAAATTATTATATGCTTGCATCTTTATCCTGCAGCGCATGTTGGAGCAGGGCTATGACCGGACCCGGGTCCACGCCGAGAATCAGGTCATTCTGAAGGAGACGCGTTCCGAGCTCAAGAGGAAGTTTAAGGGCAATCACCCTAGGATGGCCATATAAAAAAAATGGTTGGATTTGAAGAGGAGAAATTCGGAGCGGGTCAAAGAGATTTGTTACAGAATATGCCCAGGTACAATGCTTAAATTAGTTTTGTATCTCTCGCCAACACTCTGTAACGTATATATACAATAAGTATTTCATCCCTTTACAAATGATAACTTATTAACTGGTATGACATGTAGAAAATCAGCCGGTTACATCATACATCTCTACCTCGCCATGAGTATATAATATATATGTATTTATACTCACAGCGAGGTACAGATGTATGATGTAACCGGCTGATTTTGTGCATTTTACACACACAGAAATATATACACTCACCTAAAGAATTATTAGGAACACCTGTTCTATTTCTCATTAATGCAATTATCTAGTCAACCAATCACATGGCAGTTGCTTCAATGCATTTAGGGGTGTGGTCCTGGTCAAGACAATCTCCTGAACGCCAAACTGAATGTCAGAATGGGAAAGAAAGGTGATTTAAGCAATTTTGAGCGTGGCATGGTTGTTGGTGCCAGACGGGCCGGTCTGAGTATTTTACAATCTGCTCAGTTACTGGGATTTTCATGCACAACTATTTCTAGGGTTTACAAAGAATGGTGTGAAAAGGGAAAAACATCCAGTATGCGGCAGTCCTTTGGGCAAAAATGCCTTGTGGATGCTAGAGGTCAGAGGAGAATGGGCCGACTGATTCAAGCTGATAGAAGAGCAACGTTGACTGAAATAACCACTCGTTACAACCGAGGTATGCAGCAAAGCATTTGTGAAGCCACAACATGCACAACCTTGAGGCGGATGGGCTACAACAGCAGAAGACTCCACCGGGTACCACTCATCTCCACTACAAATAGGAAAAAGAGGCTACAATTTGCACAAGCTCACCAAAATTGGACTGTTGAAGACTGGAAAAATGTTGCCTGGTCTGATGAGTCTCGATTTCTGTTGAGACATTCAAATGGTAGAGTCCGAATTTGGCATAAACAGAATGAGAACATGTATCCATCCTCTGATGGCTACTTCCAGCAGGATAATGCACCATGTCACAAAGCTCGAATCATTTCATATTGGTTTCTTGAACATGACAATGAGTTCACTGTACTAAAATGGCCCCCACAGTCACCAGATCTCAACCCAATAGAGCATCTTTGGGATGTGGTGGAACGGGAGCTTCGTGCCCTAGATGTGCATCCCTCAAATCTCCATCAACTGCAAGATGCTATCCTATCAATATGGGCCAACATTTCTAAAGAATGCTATCAGCACCTTGTTGAATCAATGCCACGTAGAATTAAGGCAGTTCTGAAGGCAAAAGGGGGTCCAACACCGAATTAGTATGGTGTTCCTAATAATTCTTTAGGTGAGTGTATATGTGTGTGTGTATATATACATAAACTGCAATAATCATTCTGTATTCCAGTAAAAGGCTCCGAACATCATTACATTAGATACATCCCCCACTTAACTCCTTAACGCCCGATGACGTACATGTACCTCAGATCTGGACGTGAGTTAAAGCCCAGTGACGTAAACGTACTGCATGGTGATCGGAGGCAGGGGTATGGCAGTCACTGATAGCCAGGACCCTGCTGTATGCGTGGCACGTGCGAGCTTCAGACATGTGCAGGGTGTCCATCAGGTCCCCGCTCTGCTGTGACGGGGACCCGATGGCAGGGAAGGTAGCCCAATGACTTCCTTTGGCATCATGGCTGCCTTCCGGGAGGGCCTGTGAGATCCAGCCCCCTGTATTACACTGGTAATACACTTACAGCCAATGCATTACTATACAGAGGGGGAACAAAAAAATGGAAAAAAAGTTACAAAAATATAGGTTTTAAAACATTATTTTTTTCAAGGAGTAAAAAGGAATAAAAATGTTTAAAAAAAATAGTGAAAAAAAGAAAAAGTTGACATATTATGTATCACTGCATCTGTATCAACCGCCTCTATAAATATATCACATGACCTGACCCCTCAGGTGAACACTGTTAAAAAATAAAAAATTAAAACTGTGCTAAATAAACAATTTTTTTGTCACATTACATCACTAAAAGTGCAACACGAAGCAGTCAAAAATGGCGTATGACCCCCATAATAGTACCAATTTAACTGTCACCTCATCCCGCAAAAAATGAGCCCCTACCTGAGACAATCGCCCCAAAAATAAAGCAAATATGGCTCTCAGAACATGGATACATTAAAACATGATTTATTTTGGTTAAAAAAAATGCTATTATTGTGTAATGATAAAATACAATAATATCGCCACGTCCATAATAACCAGCAGTATAAAAATATCACATGACCTAACCCCTCAGGTGAACACCGTAAAAATAAAAAAATAAAACTGTCAAAAAAGCCATCACAAAAAGTGATAAACTTTTTGGTAAATTTTGTGTTATTTTAAAAATACAAATGAAATTTTGTGACTGAATTTTTACACTGTCATGAAATACAATATGTAATGAGAAAACAATCTCATAATGGCCTGAATAAGTAAAAGCGTTTTAAAGTTACTATCACATAAAGTGACACATGTCACATTTGCTCAAAATGGCCTGGACAGAAAGGATAAAAATGTCCCGGTCATTAAAGGGTGAATTTGCATTTGTTATGAGTTCTGAGTTGTTTGTCTAAATTCTGAACATTGTGTGATTACAGGGGTTCCAGTACCCTCTGTACGGCGCAGGCCTTCTACAGAGCACATGGTGGTGGTTGTGGGCATTTGAGGAGGAGGAGGAGGGAGAGCATGCTGGACACTCCCAGCATGCAGATGCTCCACCACAACCTGATGTTGGCGAAATGCTGGAGGCGGAGGCCGAAGAGGCTGGTCCCTCTCTGCAGCCGCATTCCCCCCCCCCCCCACCCTCCAGCTCCTGATGAGGAAGAAAAGGAGGAGGTTGTCACTAGCCCCCACCAGGAGGGTAAATATGTGCTCACAGCAATATAATTCTGTATCCATAACATGTACAGAAACAAAGCGCCAAAAATGAGGGGACAACACACACTACAGTAATAGAAAACAACAAAACTGGACACTAACTATGTAATCTACATAAAAACCATTAACTAAACAACTAAATAACTTTATACTCAACATAACTATCACAAACTAACCAACTAAATACAATTATACTGTACTGAACTAGCACTAACTAACCAACTAAATAACATTTTACTATACTGAACTATCACTAACAAACTATATAATCATCTAAATATCATTAACTAATGAATTGTAATGTAAATTGTCAGTGCTTTAACAAATACTACACACAATGCACTAATTGCCTCTTAATCTTAATTGAAAGTAATTTTAATATTTTTTTAAAATCCTAACAGTACTCAGTAAATAAAACTAAAAAATTATGCAGCTGCAGCAGGCTGACCAAATGGCAATGCTGAAGATCAGCACCCAGCAAAAGATAATACGAGGGCAGCAAAGGAGGTTATATCAGCAGCAGTGGCATCTGGATAAGAAGGTGCATCAGCTGGAGGAGCTGCACCGTAAGGGGATCCAGGAGTTGCTGGACCTCCATAAGCAACTAAAAAAGTTGCCTTAAAGGCATATTTGTTCATCAACATTCTTAATAAATATTACTTTACGTTCTAACGTGTGCTTTCATTTTTAGATATTGTTATGTTTTTGATTCATTTTAACCTATAAGGTTGAAGGAAGGCCCCTTTAGTCCTGGGGAAAACTCATCTGGATCAGAACAGACAGCAGCAGCAGGTAAAAGTAATGGTAGAATAAACAGCCTACACAAAACTCAGCAGGATAAGGACAGACAGTAGCAGCAGCAGGTACATGGTAAAAGGTGTAGTATAAGGCCTACACATAGCTCGCCCAAACTCATTCGGACAGACATCAGTAGGTAAATGGTAATGCTGTAGTATAAGGCCTACACATAGCTCCCCCACACTCATCAGGACAGACAACAGCATGTAAATGGTAATGATGTAGTATAAGGCCTGCACATAGCTGGGCCAAACTCAGTCAGAACAGACTGGAGCCAGTTCTTTGTTTGTAGTAGGAATATATTCCCAGGAATAGGCCCCCGCCAGATCGGGGAAACCCCCCAAAAAACGTATACACCTGTGACAGCAGTATGTTCTTTGTTGGCAGCAGGAATGTGTTCCCATGCATACAAATTGCAATATATTCCTTTGCCATTTTTGTATTTCAAAGGATTTTTAAGATTGTAAAGCCCACGAGAAAAAAATAAAATAAAAAATTTAATATATATATATATATATATATATAAACACATGACACGGCATAGCCTCAAGAAAATGTGCGTTTATTCAACCAAAAGCAACATTTCAGTCCATACAATGGGACCTTTCTCCAGCAGTGACAAAAGTGAATGGTGTCAATTACAAATACAAACTCAGGTGATTATTTAATGAAAACTATTAATAATTGAATTAGATTTAATGTGTTTGATTCGTATTGTGTCCAAATATAAAAAATAATGTAAAGAAATTCAATAATATACAAGTATCCATTCTGTTAAGAGATTGACTTCCAGTAAAATATGTGAATTCATATTATCTCCTTAATTCATCACAATTCCAGATTAAAAAAATATGTCAAAAAGCTATTTTGTCATTAAAATATCCGCGGTACCGATTAAAAACATAATAGAGGGGGCCAAGAACTAACCAACATGGATCCAATATAGCATCCCATTTGGTTAACAGCGCATGTTGGCGCATTGCTTCCGCATTACATAACAAAACATGTGATGCAATAATGTGAACGCATCGAAGGAGGAACACAGACAGGCCGCTAGTGTCCATAGACAGGGTGTTCACATGATAACAGATCACGTGTTCGCACCAGAAACTGAGCACAAGCTGAGCCACAAACGCATCCTGTCTATGCGGTCACATGATAGCAAACCTTGGAAATGATAAGATTAACTCCCAAAATAGTGACATGGCTTCAATAATATTATATATACCACAGTGTATATTGAAAAATGAAAAGCTTTGATTCTATAAAAATCTCATATGCACAGTATCATTTCATAGTTGTTGTTCTATCCTCAGATGCAAATCCAGTTGTTTTCTCTGTGTTATCAGTTTGACATTGCAATTTACTTGTGTTGTATTTCATCTGCATGACTCCATCTACTAGGGAGTTTGTGTATTTCGTCTAGCCTGTTTTTATATGCATTATGGGAGTCCCAGGGCATTGTGGGTAGCTCCTGGTTCTTTGTAGTCTTGTGCTTGTATTAGAAGCAGTAGCCATCTTATGTCTGTGTGAAAAGCCACTCTCTTACTGGTTCTTCTGCTCTATACATTTTTATACAGCCGGTTTCAAGCATAGTCGGTAAGGACACTATCTATGTGACATTTACTGTAGTTTATTATATGTTTCTTGTATTTGATAGCTCATGTACTGTATGTATAGCAGATATTATTTATTCATGCCATGTATTATGGATATTTATGTTACTGTTTTATTCTGTAGTTTCACCTTTCCTGTCACAGTTTACTAGCAATAAAGAGAAGGTTAAAGCTGAACAGTCTCCTTTTTCTCAAGAAGACAGGGGGTTTAGCTACATGTCAGATTACACACCGTGCTAACGTGTATGAGGACAGTATAGTTGTCAAGAAGTAACATCAAATAAAAAATATATATATAGATTTATACATGTGGCAATAACACTCCATTCCCAAAACAGGTTTACCACACGGATGAGTATAACGACAGTCACACCCAACCATGTGGAGAGGTCAACATGGAAGTCAGGCATCCTGTTCAGGACGACAGACAACACTATGTTCGAACCTAAATCCTGATTAAAACAAACAAGAAAATAATAAAATAATAACATTTAATTAGGGTCCTCAATCAGTCTTGCACAATGTTAACTGCACAAGACCTTTTGAAAAGGGAAGCCCACATGCGGTCCCCTGCTAGTTTTAGTAAGAACCACACCAGGGCTGCCCAAAACCCAAGTAAAGCAAAATTATAACAAATAAAATAAATAGAAAAAAAACTTTTTGGGTGAATGAAGTGTAACACTGCATGATTGTATTTTATTAAAAAGAATATATATATATATATATATATATATATATACAGTACAGACCAAAAGTTTGGACACACCTTCTCATTCAAAGAGTTTTCTTTATTTTCATGACTATAAAAATTGTAGATTCACACTGAAGGCATCAAAACTATGAATTAACACATGTGGAATTATATACATAGCAAACAAGTGTGAAACAACTGAAAATATGTCATATTCTAGGTTCTTCAAAGTAGCCACCTTTTGCTTTGATTACTGCTTTGCACACTCTTGGCATTCTCTTGATGAGCTTCAAGAGGTAGTCCCCTGAAATGGTTTTCACTTCACAGGTCAGTCAGTCAGCCGAAAAATTGGGAAAACTTTGAAAGTAAGGGCTATTTGACCATGAAGGAGAGTGATGGGGTGCTGCGCCAGATGACCTGGCCTCCACAGTCACCGGACCTGAACCCAATTGAGATGGTTTGGGGTGAGCTGGACCGCAGAGTGAAGGCAAAAGGGCCAACAAGTGCTAAGCATCTCTGGGAACTCCTTCAAGACTGTTGGAAGACCATTTCAGGGGACTACCTCTTGAAGCTCATCAAGAGAATGCCAAGAGTGTGCAAAGCAGTAATCAAAGCAAAAGGTGGCTACTTTGAAGAACCTAGAATATGACATATTTTCAGTTGTTTCACACTTGTTTGTTATGTATATAATTCCACATGTGTTAATTCATAGTTTTGATGCCTTCATAGTCATGAAAATAAAGAAAACTCTTTGAATGAGAAGGTGTGTCCAAACTTTTGGTCTGTACTGTATATATATATATATATATATATATATATATATATATATATATTACAACAATTAGTTAAATGACTGAATAAATCACTAAAAGGTTTAATAAATTAATGAAAAAATATATAAATAAAATCATTGGATTGGATTGGAAAAAAAATAAAAATTGTTCGCCCCAAAAAAAGGAAATAAATTAATAAATTAATATATTGATAAATGCATCCATAAATAAATACATATATAAATTCATCAAAAAATACATAAATTCATCAATACAGAAATATATAAAGTTATAAATAAATAAATATATTCAAATATTCATCCATAAATAAATAAATATATAAATAAATAAATAAATTTATCAAGAAATATATACAGAAGTTAAAAAACAACGACATTTGGGAGGGAGAGCCAAGGAGAGGGACCCTTCAGCGCCCGGAACCGACGGCGGGGGCCAAGAAGGTGCTGCAGATCCAGGACTCGTTCATTTTGATAAATGTCAGTCTGTCCATAGAGTCAGTGGACAGACGGGTCCGCTTGTCGGTGACCACCCTACCTGCCGCGCTGAATGTCCGCTCAGACAGTACGCTGGAGGGGGGGCAAGACAGTACTTCCATCGCATACTGAGCGATCTAACGGCGGGTGTCCAGCCTGGCAACCTAGTACTCCATGGGGTCGTCGGTGCTCATGGTGTCGTAGTCTGCCACTATGCGGGCCAGCAGCCGCTGGTGGTGACATACTGACAAACTGTCTCCGGCCACTAGACCCAAAAAGAACAATCTTACTTTCATCAGTCCACAAAATGTCTCTTTGGGCCAGTCAATGTGCTCTTTGGCAAATTGTAACCTCTTTAGTACATGTCTTTTTTTCAACAGTGGGACTTTGTGGGGGCTTCTTGCAGATAGCTTGGCTTCACATAGTTGTCTTCTAATTGTAACAGTACTCACAAGTAACTTTAGACCTTCTTTGATCTTCCTGGAGCTGATTGCTGGCTGAGTCCTTGCCATTTTGGCTATTCTTCTATCCATTCGAATGGTCGTTTTTCGCTTTCTTCCACGGTTTTGGTTGCCATTTTAAAGCATTTGCAATCATTTTAGCTGAGCAGCCTATCGTTTTCTGCACTTCTTTATATGTTTTCCCCTCTCCAATCAACTTTTTAATCAAGGTACACTTCTGAACAATGTCTGGAACAACCCATTTTCCTCCGAATTTCAGAGAGAAATGCACGTATGTACAACATTTGCTGCCTTCCTTCCTTAAATAAGGGCAATAATTGCCACCTGTTTTTCAAAGAATGAATGACCTCACTCATTGAACTCCACACTGCTAGTATTTTGAACATGCCCCTTTCAATAAGTGATTGAATTACAGAGAATCAGCAGCATGCATGTCATGACTGTTTTGTCTGTTGGGTTTCTATTACTCTACTACACCTGCTAGTAAATTATTTGCCATGTAGAAATATAATTTCTGCCAAAAACATTGACTGATCAGGTTAGTGATGTCTGACTGCTATTATTTTGAACACAACTGTATATCTCTACCTCCACTACCAAAAATTGTAGCAGTAAAATAGGCAAGGACAATAATACATCTTTCGTGGCCAGAATGGTTTATTTCATAAATAGCTAAAAAAAAAAAAAAAAGCTGGTTATTTTATTTATACAGATTTCATTGTATTCATCGTGTTGCATAGTTACTTATTTAGATCTAGAGAAGTTTTAATGGACATTTAACATATGCTTCCTTGTCATTGGTTGCAGGCTGCATAATTTTGACATGAATACCTTTTGACTTAAATGACCATTTCTACAAGACTCAGCTGTCAACAAACCAACATACTGAAGCTTGTCTAGCTATGTGCGAGGAAGAGATCATTACTCATCCTCAGATCTTGTGCAGTGCACATCACTATTAGCAACTGGAAATGGGAAACTGTAGAGTAGCAAAGTAGACAAATCTTTTGCAAAGCTGCAAGACATTCTGAGAACACAGGCCATTTATCAACTGCTGTAGCCCTGGTTTCTAATTAGTGCCAGGAGAGGAAGTGACATGTTGGGGTGGCATGTAAACATGGGAGGGCTAGGGAGGGTCTGATGGGAGTCTGATCTGAGGCTGGGAGGTCTGATGGGGGTCTAATCTGAGGTTGGGGGGCCTGATGGAGGCTGTTCTGAGGCTAGGGAGGGTCTGATGGGGTCTAATCTGAGGTTGGGAGGTCTGATGGGGGTCTTATCTAAGGCTGGGGGTCCGATCTAAGGCTGGGGAGGGTCTGATGAGGGTCTGATCTGAGGATTATGTAGGCTGGGAGGTCTGATAGAAGGCTGATGGAGGTGGGGGCAGATTTGAGGCTGACAAAGGGAAAAAGTTAGGGACAGTTGCTAAGAAAGAGGCAGGGACAGTGGCAGGTTGAGGGAAAGCTGGGGGAACCCCTTTCTGGACCCCTCTGGGATGAGCTTGGCTGCCATTAATGCCAAATAAAGAACTAAATATATAACATTCTCAACTTAAATATTAGACTGGTATGTGTGGTCAAAATGGCGCCTGTACCATTTGTAATATATAGTGCAGGCGACATTTGTGCTACAAAAATACAGTGCTCTAGATTTTTTTTAAATTGAAGCTCAATTTCTGTAACTTACCCCTAAGTCAGTTATATGTTTAACCAAATATAGCCGTCAAATTTTTAGGTTGAGAATTTTTTATGGACCCAGAACGATGTTACAAATATCTAAATGGCCTTCGGCAGCAAAAAGGTTCCTCATACCTGTCCTAGGGGATAAGTAGGGTGTCATGACCAAACTTCTCAGCCTCTTACTATGGACCTCCTGTGGTTGCTGAGAGTATTTTGGTGTTAGTGTTCATATTTTCTGATCCTCTTGCAAGTACTGTATATGCGGCATGCGACCACTGAGACGAGTGATTGACTGCAGCAGTCACCTGGACCTACGTGATGTCATCACTTCTGGACAAGTCAACAGAGACCGATTGGGACGACCATTGTGGCAGTATTCGAGCAGAGAGGGATTGAACAAGTAAGTATAAAGTGTTTTTATTTGATTTCCTGAATTCAAAACTTTTTTACATCCTGGACAGCCCCTTTCGACAATATAAAATGGTTTTATACTTATAAATGAAATCTTCTTAAACGTATGTTCCATGATTTACCAATGAAAGGATAAAACTTTCAGATATTATTCTGTACATTGGACTTGTATCTCTCAAGGTTGTAATAGTTACAGTTTCAATATACTGATCCACCATATCCATCAGGAGTAGTATCTGTGTATGGCTGAATTAAAGCTCATACTCGGCAAGATGCTTTTAATAATGTCCTTGAAGTAAATTACCACAGTTTTGTAAAAGAAGTAAGAAAACAAGCCCTGACAATCTTACTTTCTTCTTGCAGCTGGCTCACATACTGTAAAAAGTTTCATGTTCCATACAGTAGTCTTGTGCAGTCTTGCTACTGTGTAAAAAACTACATTCCATCGGTATAGGTTACAAATAGAGATGTGCAAATTTCTAAAAAATTCAATACGCCGAATTCTCCAAAAAGATTAGATTTGATCCGAATTTCTTTGTGGTGAATCTTGTTAACCCTTAGGCTACCAGCGCTGTACATGTACGGCGCTGGGGCGATGTGTAAATATCACGCCCACTCGCACATGCAGTGGGCGTCATGGCCTGCAGATCTCTGCTATTTCATGCAACAGAGACCTGCGGCTAAGTACCATGACCGGCAATAATGCCGATCGTGGTAATTAAATGGTTTAGATGCCGTGATCAAGTGAGATTACGGCACCTAAATGCGCAAAAACCCAGGAGCTCGTGCTTCCGGGCTTCCTACCTACGCCCGTGTGTCCAAACCGGGCATAGGTAGTTGCACTAAATACTGTAAGCCTTACTAAGTAGGCTAACAGTATTCAAACTGCAATTCTTATTTTGGCCAGCAAATGGCAGGCCAGGATGAGAAATGAGAAAAAGTGAGCAAAATAAGCTAATAATAAATTACTAATAAACCCCCAAAAAATGTAATAAGCTCATATATGAGGCACATAATGATCACAAAAAATACATAATGACCACAGAGCGGCCCAGTGACGGAGAGGTGAGGTGGCAGCAGCATGAAGAGACCACAGAGTGGTGAGGTGGCAGCAGCATGAGAGGATCACAGAGTGGTGAGGTGGCAGCAGCATCAGGAGACCACAGAGTGGCCCAGTGACAGAATGAGGAGTTGGCAGCAGCATGAGGAGACCACAGAGTGGGGAGGTGGCAGCAACATGAGGAGACCACAGAGTGGTGAGGTTTCAGTACCATGAGGAGACACAGAGTGGCCCAGTGACATAGTGGTGAGCTGTCAGCAGCATGACGAGACCACAGAGTAGTGAGGTGGCAGCAGCATGAGAGGATCACAGAGTGGTGAGGTGGCAGCAGCATGAGGAGACCAAAGAGTAGCCCAGTGACATAGTGGTGAGATGACAGCAGCATGAGGAGATCACAGAGTGGGGAGGTGGCAGCAGCATAAGGAGACCAAAGAGTGGCCCAGGAACATAGTGGTGAGCTGGCAGCAGCATGCGGAGACCACAGAGTGGCCCAGTGACATAATGAGGTGGTTACAGCAGCATGAGGAGACCACAGAGAGGTGAGGTGGCAGCAGCATGAGGAGACCACAGAGTTTCCCAGTGACATAATAGTGAGCTGGCAGAATCATGAGGAGATCACAGAGTGGTGAGGTGGCAGCAGCACGAGGAGACTACATAGTGGCCCAATGACAGAGTGTTGAGGTAGCAGCAGCATGAAGAGACCACAGAGTGGCCCAATGACAGAGGGGTGAGCTGGCACCAGCATGAGGAGAACACAGAGCGGCCCAGTGACAGAATGAGGTGGTGGCAGCAGCATAAGGATACCACAGAGTGGTGAGGTGGGAGCAGCATGAGGAGACCACAGAGTGGTGAGGTGGCAGCAGCATGAGTGGACTATAGAATGGCCAAGTGAAATAGTGGTGAGCTGGCAGCAGCATAAGGAGATCAGAGTGGTGAGGTGGCAGAAGCATGAGGAGACCACAGAGTGGCCCAGTGACAGAGTGTTAAGGTAGCAGCAGCATGAGGAGACCACAGAGTGGCTCAATGTGGCAGCAACATGAGGAGACCGCAGAGTGGCTCAGTGACAGAGTGGTGAGATGGCGGCAGCAGGAGGAGACCACAGAGTGGTGAGGTGGAAGCAGCATGAGAGGATCACAAAGTGGTGAGGTGGCAGTAGCATGAGGAGACCACAGAACCACAGAGTGGAGAGGTGGCAGCATCATGAGGAGACCACAGAGTGTTGAGGTAGGAGCACCATGAGGAGAAAACAGAGTGGCCCAGTGAAAGAGTGTTAAGGTATCAGCAGCATGAGGAGACCACAGACTAGCCCAATGACAGATTGTTGAGGTGAAAGCAACATGAGGGGACCACAGAGTGGCCTAGTGACACAGTGGTGAGGTGGCAGCAGCATGAGGAGACCACAGAGTGGTGAGGTGGCAGCAGCATGAGAAGATCACAGAGTGGTGAGGTGGCAGCAACATGAGGAGACCACAAAGTGCTGAGGTGGCAGCAGCATGAGGAGACCACACATTGGGGAGGTGGCAGCAGCATGAGGAGACCACAGAGTGCTGAGGTGGCAGCAGCATGAGGAGACCATAGAGTGGCCCAGTGACATAGTGGTGAGCTGGCAGCAGCATGAGGAGATCCACGCCTGATTCGTCTTCACATAGGTGAGTTTCTCCACATTTTGGTGGACAGGCGAGTTATCCTTGGGGTAACTATGGTCCCCGCCGCGCAAATCGAGTTTGGCTGCCCAGTAGTCCAAGGTATCTTCGATGTGGGATGGCAGGGGGCACTCCAAGTATGCCAGAACCTGCTGGTTCAGGTTCTGCTCTATATCTACCTGCTGCTGCTGGTGAGTAGGGATGAGCGAACTCGAACTGTATAGTTCGGGTTCGTACCGAATTTTGGGGTGTCCGTGACACGGACCCGAACCCGAACATTTTCGTAAAAGTCTGTGTTCGGGTTCGGTGTTCAGCGCTTTCTTGGCGCTTTTTGAAAGGCTGCAAAGCAGCCAATCAACAAGCGTCATACTACTTGCCCCAAGAGGCCATCACAGCCTTGCCTACTATTGGCATGGCTGTGATTGGCCAGTGCAGCATGTGACCCAGCCTCTATATAAGCTTGGGTCACGTTGCGCTGCACGTCACTCTGCTGATTGAAGCATAGGGAGAGGTTGCAGCTGCGACGTTAGGGCGAGATTAGGCAGTGATTAATTCCTCCAAAAGACTTCATTCTGTGATCGATCTGCAGCTGTGGATCATTGAAGTGCTAATATTGACTTGCTCACTTTTTTGAGGCTACCCAGAGCGTTTTTAGATCACTTTTTTTCTGGGGTGATCGGCGGCCATTTTGTGACTTGTGGTGCGCCAGCACAAGCTATCACCAAGTGTATTTAACCATCAATAGTGTGGTTATTTTGTGCTATATCCTACATCAGCTGCAGGCTGAGCCTGTGTCACCCAAGTGCATTTAACCATCAACAGTGTGGTTATTTTTTGGCCATATACTACATCAGGGGCAAGTTGAGCCTGTCACCCAGCGCCTAAAAAATAGACCTGACATTTCTATTCAACCAAATCTGTACTGTTTTAGCTGGTCAAGTTATTTGTAGTGACCGTAAAAGCACACTTTTTGTTCTGGGTTGAAAAACTATTCCCAAATTTGCCATTCTCAAAATAACTAGTTTCTGGTATATGAGGCCTACTTGAAATCTATCCCAAAAAGGATATCTTACATTGAAGGTACTGATAGTGTCATTCAGAAAAACCTAAGACACAAGCTACCGTGCAGATAGAAGTCTGATTCTGAGATTAAACCTTAACCTGTCACACAGTGCAAAAAAAAACAGGTCTCACATTTCTATTCAAGCAAATCTGTACTGTTTTAGCTGGTCAAGTTATTTGTACTGACCGTAAAAGCACTTTTTTTTTCTGGGTTGAAAAACTATTCCCAAATTTGCCATTCTCAAAATAACTAGTTTCTGGTATTTGAGGCCTACTTGAAATCTATCCCAAAAAGGATATCTTACATTGAAGGTACTGATAGTGTCATTCAGAAAAACCTAAGACACACGCTACCGTGCAGATAGAAGTCTGATTCTGAGATTAAACCTTAACCTGTCACACAGTGCAAAAAAAAACAGGTCTCACATTTCTATTCAAGCAAATCTGTACTGTTTTAGCTGGTCAAGTTATTTGTAGCGACCGTAAAAGCACATTTTTTTTTCTGGGTTGAAAAACTATTCCCAAATTTGCCATTCTCAAAATAACTAGTTTCTGGTATTTGAGGCCTACTTGAAATCTATCCCAAAAAGGATATCTTACATTGAAGGTACTGATAGTGTCATTCAGAAAAACCTAAGACACACGCTACCGTGCAGATAGAAGTCTGATTCTGAGATTAAACCTAGCCTGTCACACAGTGCAAAAAAAAACAGGTCTCACATTTCTATTCAAGCAAATCTGTACTGTTTTAGCTGGTCAAGTTATTTGTAGTGACCGTAAAAGCACTTTTTTTTTTCTGAGTTGAAAAACTATTCCCAAATTTGCCATTCTCAAAATAACTAGTTTCTGGTATTTGAGGCCTACTTGAAATGTATCCCAAAAAGGATATCTTACATTGAAGGTACTGATAGTGTCATTCAGAAAAACCTAAGACACACGCTACCGTGCAGATAGAAGTCTGATTCTGTGATTAAACCTTAACCTGTCACACAGTGCAAAAAAAAACCAGGTCTCACATTTCTATTCAAGCAAATCTGTACTGTTTTAGCTGGTCAAGTTATTTGTAGCAACCGTAAAAGCACATTTTTTTTTCTGTGTTGAAAAACTATTCCCAAATTTGCCATTCTCAAAATAACTAGTTTCTGGTATTTGAGGCCTACTTGAAATCTATCCCAAAAAGGATATCTTACATTGAAGGTACTGATAGTGTCATTCAGAAAAACCTAAGACACACGCTACCGTGCAGATAGAAGTCTGATTCTGAGATTAAACCTTAACCTGTCACACAGTGCAAAAAAAAACAGGTCTCACATTTCTATTCAAGCAAATCTGTACTGTTTTAGCTGGTCAAGTTATTTGTAGCGACCGTAAAAGCCCTTTTTTTTTTCTGGGTTGAAAAACTATTCCCAAATTTGCCATTCTCAAAATAACTAGTTTCTGGTATTTGAGGCCTACTTGAAATCTATCCCAAAAAGGATATCTTACATTGAAGGTACTGATAGTGTCATTCAGAAAAACCTAAGACACACGCTACCGTGCAGATAGAAGTCTGATTCTGAGATTAAACCTTAACCTGTCACACAGTGCAAAAAAAAACAGGTCTCACATTTCTATTCAAGCAAATCTGTACTGTTTTAGCTGGTCAAGTTATTTGTAGTGACCGTAAAAGCACATTTTTTTTTTCTGGGTTGAAAAACTATTCCCAAATTTGCCATTCTCAAAATAACTAGTTTCTGGTATTTGAGGCCTACTTGAAATGTATCCCAAAAAGGATATCTTACATTGAAGGTACTGATAGTGTCATTCAGAAAAACCTAAGACACACGCTACCGTGCAGATAGAAGTCTGATTCTGTGATTAAACCTTAACCTGTCACACAGTGCAAAAAAAAAACAGGTCTCACATTTCTATTCAAGCAAATCTGTACTGTTTTAGCTGGTCAAGTTATTTGTAGCGACCGTAAAAGCACATTTTTTTTTCTGGGTTGAAAAACTATTCCCAAATTTGCCATTCTCAAAATAACTAGTTTCTGGTATTTGAGGCCTACTTGAAATCTATCCCAAAAAGGATATCTTACATTGAAGGTACTGATAGTGTCATTCAGAAAAACCTAAGACACACGCTACCGTGCAGATAGAAGTCTGATTCTGAGATTAAACCTTAACCTGTCACACAGTGCAAAAAAAACCAGGTCTCACATTTCTATTCAAGCAAATCTGTACTGTTTTAGCTGGTCAAGTTATTTGTAGCGACCGTAAAAGCACTTTTTTTTTTCTGGGTTGAAAAACTATTCCCAAATTTGCCATTCTCAAAATAACTAGTTTCTGGTATTTGAGGCCTACTTGAAATCTATCCCAAAAAGGATATCTTACATTGAAGGTACTGATAGTGTCATTCAGAAAAACCTAAGACACACGCTACCGTGCAGATAGAAGTCTGATTCTGAGATTAAACCTTAACCTGTCACACAGTGCAAAAAAAAACAGGTCTCACATTTCTATTCAAGCAAATCTGTACTGTTTTAGCTGGTCAAGTTATTTGTAGCGACCGTAAAAGCCCTTTTTTTTTTCTGGGTTGAAAAACTATTCCCAAATTTGCCATTCTCAAAATAACTAGTTTCTGGTATTTGAGGCCTACTTGAAATCTATCCCAAAAAGGATATCTTACATTGAAGGTACTGATAGTGTCATTCAGAAAAACCTAAGACACACGCTACCGTGCAGATAGAAGTCTGATTCTGAGATTAAACCTTAACCTGTCACACAGTGCAAAAAAAACCAGGTCTCACATTTCTATTCAAGCAAATCTGTACTGTTTTAGCTGGTCAAGTTATTTGTAGCGACCGTAAAAGCACATTTTTTTTTCTGGGTTGAAAAACTATTCCTAAATTTGCCATTCTCAAAATAACTAGTTTCTGGTATTTGAGGCCTACTTGAAATCTATCCCAAAAAGGATATCTTACATTGAAGGTACTGATAGTGTCATTCAGAAAAACCTAAGACACACGCTACCGTGCAGATAGAAGTCTGATTCTGAGATTAAACCTTAACCTGTCACACAGTGCAAAAAAAAACAGGTCTCACATTTCTATTCAAGCAAATCTGTACTGTTTTAGCTGGTCAAGTTATTTGTAGCGACCGTAAAAGCCCTTTTTTTTTTCTGGGTTGAAAAACTATTCCCAAATTTGCCATTCTCAAAATAACTAGTTTCTGGTATTTGAGGCCTACTTGAAATCTATCCCAAAAAGGATATCTTACATTGAAGGTACTGATAGTGTCATTGAGAAAAACCTAACACACGCGCTATTTCTATTCAAGCAAATCTGTACTGTTTTAGCTGGTCAAGTTATTTGTAGCGACCTTAAAAGCACATTTTTTTTTCTGGGTTGAAAAACTATTCCCAAATTTGCCATTCTCAAAATAACTAGTTTCTGGTATTTGAGGCCTACTTGAAATCTATCCCAAAAAGGATATCTTACATTGAAGGTACTGATAGTGTCATTCAGAAAAACCTAAGACACACGCTACCGTGCAGATAGAAGTCTGATTCTGAGATTAAACCTAGCCTGTCACACAGTGCAAAAAAAAACAGGTCTCACATTTCTATTCAAGCAAATCTGTACTGTTTTAGCTGGTCAAGTTATTTGTAGTGACCGTAAAAGCACTTTTTTTTTTCTGGGTTGAAAAACTATTCCCAAATTTGCCATTCTCAAAATAACTAGTTTCTGGTATTTGAGGCCTACTTGAAATGTATCCCAAAAAGGATATCTTACATTGAAGGTACTGATAGTGTCATTCAGAAAAACCTAAGACACACGCTACCGTGCAGATAGAAGTCTGATTCTGTGATTAAACCTTAACCTGTCACACAGTGCAAAAAAAAACAGGTCTCACATTTCTATTCAAGCAAATCTGTACTGTTTTAGCTGGTCAAGTTATTTGTAGCGACCGTAAAAGCACATTTTTTTTTCTGGGTTGAAAAACTATTCCCAAATTTGCCATTCTCAAAATAACTAGTTTCTGGTATTTGAGGCCTACTTGAAATCTATCCCAAAAAGGATATCTTACATTGAAGGTACTGATAGTGTCATTCAGAAAAACCTAAGACACACGCTACCGTGCAGATAGAAGTCTGATTCTGAGATTAAACCTTAACCTGTCACACAGTGCAAAAAAAAACAGGTCTCACATTTCTATTCAAGCAAATCTGTACTGTTTTAGCTGGTCAAGTTATTTGTAGCGACCGTAAAAGCCCTTTTTTTTTTCTGGGTTGAAAAACTATTCCCAAATTTGCCATTCTCAAAATAACTAGTTTCTGGTATTTGAGGCCTACTTGAAATCTATCCCAAAAAGGATATCTTACATTGAAGGTACTGATAGTGTCATTCAGAAAAACCTAAGACACACGCTACCGTGCAGATAGAAGTCTGATTCTGAGATTAAACCTTAACCTGTCACACAGTGCAAAAATAAACAGGTCTCACATTTCTATTCAAGCAAATCTGTACTGTTTTAGCTGGTCAAGTTATTTGTAGTGACCGTAAAAGCACATTTTTTTTTCTGGGTTGAAAAACTATTCCCAAATTTGCCATTCTCAAAATAACTAGTTTCTGGTATTTGAGGCCTACTTGAAATCTATCCCAAAAAGGATATCTTACATTGAAGGTACTGATAGTGTCATTCAGAAAAACCTAAGACACACGCTACCGTACAGATAGAAGTCTGATTCTGAGATTAAACCTTAACCTGTCACACAGTGCAAAAAAAAACAGGTCTCACATTTCTATTCAAGCAAATCTGTACTGTTTTAGCTGGTCAAGTTATTTGTAGCGACCGTAAAAGCACTTTTTTTTTTCTGGTTTGAAAAACTATTCCCAAATTTGCCATTCTCAAAATAACTAGTTTCTGGTATTTGAGGCCTACTTGAAATCTATCCCAAAAAGGATATCTTACATTGAAGGTACTGATAGTGTCATTCAGAAAAACCTAAGACACACGCTACCGTGCAGATAGAAGTCTGATTCTGAGATTAAACCTTAACCTGTCACACAGTGCAAAAAAAAACAGGTCTCACATTTCTATTCAAGCAAATCTGTACTGTTTTAGCTGGTCAAGTTATTTGTAGTGACCGTAAAAGCACATTTTTTTTTCTGGGTTGAAAAACTATTCCCAAATTTGCCATTCTCAAAATAACTAGTTTCTGGTATTTGAGGCCTACTTGAAATCTATCCCAAAAAGGATATCTTACATTGAAGGTACTGATAGTGTCATTCAGAAAAACCTAAGACACACGCTACCGTGCAGATAGAAGTCTGATTCTGTGATTAAACCTTAACCTGTCACACAGTGCAAAAAAAAAACAGGTCTCACATTTCTATTCAAGCAAATCTGTACTGTTTTAGCTGGTCAAGTTATTTGTAGCGACCGTAAAAGCACATTTTTTTTTCTGGGTTGAAAAACTATTCCCAAATTTGCCATTCTCAAAATAACTAGTTTCTGGTATTTGAGGCCTACTTGAAATCTATCCCAAAAAGGATATCTTACATTGAAGGTACTGATAGTGTCATTCAGAAAAACCTAAGACACACGCTACCGTGCAGATAGAAGTCTGATTCTGAGATTAAACCTTAACCTGTCACACAGTGCAAAAAAAAACAGGTCTCACATTTCTATTCAAGCAAATCTGTACTGTTTTAGCTGGTCAAGTTATTTGTAGCGACCGTAAAAGCACATTTTTTTTTCTGGTTTGAAAAACTATTCCCAAATTTGCCATTCTCAAAATAACTAGTTTCTGGTATTTGAGGCCTACTTGAAATCTATCCCAAAAAGGATATCTTACATTGAAGGTACTGATAGTGTCATTCAGAAAAACCTAAGACACACGCTACCGTGCAGATAGAAGTCTGATTCTGAGATTAAACCTTAACCTGTCACACAGTGCAAAAAAAAACAGGTCTCACATTTCTATTCAAGCAAATCTGTACTGTTTTAGCTGGTCAAGTTATTTGTAGCGACCGTAAAAGCCCTTTTTTTTTTCTGGGTTGAAAAACTATTCCCAAATTTGCCATTCTCAAAATAACTAGTTTCTGGTATTTGAGGCCTACTTGAAATCTATCCCAAAAAGGATATCTTACATTGAAGGTACTGATAGTGTCATTCAGAAAAACCTAACACACACGCTACCGTGCAGATAGAAGTCTGATTCTGTGATTAAACCTTAACCTGTCACACAGTGCAAAAAAAAAAAACAGGTCTCACATTTCTATTCAAGCAAATCTGTACTGTTTTAGCTGGTCAAGTTATTTGTAGCGACCGTAAAAGCACATTTTTTTTTCTGGGTTGAAAAACTATTCCCAAATTTGCCATTCTCAAAATAACTAGTTTCTGGTATTTGAGGCCTACTTGAAATCTATCCCAAAAAGGATATCTTACATTGAAGGTACTGATAGTGTCATTCAGAAAAACCTAAGACACACGCTACCGTGCAGATAGAAGTCGGATTCTGAGATTAAACCTTAACCTGTCACACAGTGCAAAAAAAAACAGGTCTCACATTTCTATTCAAGCAAATCTGTACTGTTTTAGCTGGTCAAGTTATTTGTAGCGACCGTAAAAGCCCTTTTTTTTTTCTGGGTTGAAAAACTATTCCCAAATTTGCCATTCTCAAAATAACTAGTTTCTGGTATTTGAGGCCTACTTGAAATCTATCCCAAAAAGGATATCTTACATTGAAGGTACTGATAGTGTCATTCAGAAAAACCTAAGACACACGCTACCGTGCAGATAGAAGTCTGATTCTGTGATTAAACCTTAACCTGTCACACAGTGCAAAAAAAAACAGGTCTCACATTTCTATTCAAGCAAATCTGTACTGTTTTAGCTGGTCAAGTTATTTGTAGCGACCGTAAAAGCACATTTTTTTTTCTGGGTTGAAAATCGATTCCCAAATTTGCCATTCTCAAAATAACTAGTTTCTGGTATTTGAGGCCTACTTGAAATCTATCCCAAAAAGGATATCTTACATTGAAAGTACTGATAGTGTCATTCAGAAAAACCTAAGACACACGCTACCGTGCAGATAGAAGTCTGATTCTGTGATTAAACCTTAACCTGTCACACAGTGCAAAAAAAAAACAGGTCTCACATTTCTATTCAAGCAAATCTGTACTGTTTTAGCTGGTCAAGTTATTTGTAGTGACCGTAAAAGCACATTTTTTTTTCTGGGTTGAAAAACTATTCCCAAATTTGACATTCTCAAAATTGTGGTGAACGGGAACAATGAGGAAAACATCTAATAAGGGACGCGGACGTGGACATGGTCGTGGTGGTGTTAGTGGACCCTCTGGTGCTGGGAGAGGACGTGGCCGTTCTGCCACAGCCACACGTCCTAGTGTACCAACCACCTCAGGTCCCAGTAGCCGCCAGAATTTACAGGGATATTTGGTGGGGCCCAATGCCGTTCTAAGGATGGTAAGGCCTGAGCAGGTACAGGCATTAGTCAATTGGGTGGCCGACAGTGCATCCAGCACGTTCACATTATCTCCCACCCAGTCTTCTGCAGAAAGCGCACAGATGGCGCATGAAAACCAAGCCCATCAGTCTGTCACATCACCCCCATGCATATCAGGGAAACTGTCTGAGCCTCAAGTTATGCAGCAGTCTCTTATGCTGTTTGAAGACTCTGCTGCCAGGGTTTCCCAAGGGCATCCACCTAGCTCTTCACCAGGGGTGGAAGAGATAGAATGCACTAACGCACAACCACTTATGTTTCCTGATGATGAGGACATGGGAATACCACCTCAGCACGTCTCTGATGATGACGAAACACAGGTGCCAACTGCTGCGTCTTTTTGAAGTGTGCAGACTGAACAGGAGGTCAGGGATCAAGACTGGGTGGAAGACGATGCAGGGGACGATGAGGTCCTAGACCCCACATGGAATGAAGGTCGTGCCACTGACTTTCACAGTTCGGAGGAAGAGGCAGTGGTGAGACCGAGCCAACAGCGTAGCAAAAGAGGGAGCAGTGGGCAAAATCAGAACACCCGCCGCCAAGAGACTCCGCCTGCTACTGACCGCCGCCATCTGGGACCGAGCACCCCAAAGGCAGCTTCAAGGAGTTCCCTGGCATGGCACTTCTTCAAACAATGTGCTGACGACAAGACCCAAGTGGTTTGCACGCTGTGCCATCAGAGCCTGAAGCGAGGCATTAACGTTCTGAACCTTAGCACAACCTGCATGACCAGGCACCTGCATGCAAAGCATGAACTGCACTGGAGTAAACACCTTAAAAACAAGGAAGTCACTCAGGCTCCCCCTGCTGCCTCTTCTGCTGCTGCCGCCTCGGCCTCTTCTGCTGCTGCCGCAGCGTCGGCCTCTTCTGCTGCTGCTGCTGCCGCCGCCTCGGCCTCTTCCTCTGCCTCTGGAGGAACGTTGGCACCTGCCGCCCAGCAAGCATGGGATGTACCAATTAACACCACCACCTGCGTCACCAAGCATCTCAACCATGTCACACGGCAGCGTTCAGCTCTCCATCTCACAAACATTTGAGAGAAAGCGTAAATTCCCACCTAGCCACCCTCGATTCCTGGCCCTGAATGCCAGCATTTCTAAACTACTGGCCTATGAAATGCTGTCATTTAGGCTGGTGGACACACACAGCTTCAAACAGCTCATGTCGCTTGATGTCCCACAGTATGTTATTCCCAGCCGCCACTACTTCTCCAAGAGAGCCGTGCCTTCCCTGCACAAACAAGTGTCCGATAAAATCAAGTGTGCACTGCGCAACGCCATCTGTGGCAAGGTCCACCTAACCACAGATACGTGGACCAGTAAGCACGGCCAGGGACGGTATATCTCCCTAACTGCACACTGGGTAAATGTAGTGGCGGCTGGGCCCTAGGCGGAGAGCTGTTTGGCGCACGTCCTTCCGCCGCCAAGGATCGCAGGGCAACATTCTTTGCCTCCTGTCTCCTCCTCCTCCTACTCAGCTTCCTCCTCCTCTTCTTCCACCTGCTCATCCAGTCAGCCACACACCTTCACCACCAACTTCAGCACAGCCCGGGGTAAACGTCAGCAGGCCATTCTGAAACTCATATGTTTGGGGGACAGGCCCCACACCGCACAGGAGTTGTGGCGGGTTATAGAACAACAGACTGACGAGTGGTTGCTGCCGGTGAGCCTCAAGCCCGGCCTGGTGGTGTGCGATAATGGGCGAAATCTCGTTGCAGCTCTGGGACTAGCCGGTTTGACGCACATCCCTTGCCTGGCGCATGTGCTGAATTTGGTGGTGCAGAAGTTCATTCGCAACTACCCCGACATGTCAGAGCTGCTGCATAAAGTGCGGGCCGTCTGTTCGCGCTTCCGGCGTTCACACCCTGCCGCTGCTCGCCTGTCTGCGCTACAGCGTAACTTCGGCCTTCCCGCTCACCGCCTCATATGCGACGTACCCACCAGGTGGAACTCCACCTTGCATATGCTGGACAGACTGTGCGAGCAGCAGCAGGCCATAGTGGAGTTTCAGCTGCAGCACGCACGGGTCAGTCGCACTGTGGATCAGACACACTTCACCACCAATGACTGGGCCTCCATGCGAGACCTGTGTGCCCTGTTGCGCTGTTTCGAGTACTCCACCAACATGGCCAGTGGCGATGACGCCGTTATCAGCGTTACAATACCACTTCTATGTCTCCTTGAGAAAACACTTAGGGCGATGATGGAAGAGGAGGTGGCCCAGGAGGAAGAGGAGGAAGAGGGGTCATTTTTAGCACTTTCAGGCCAGTCTCTTTGAAGTGACTCAGAGGGAGGTTTTTTGCAACACCAGAGGCCAGGTACAAATGTGGCCAGACAGGGCCCACTACTGGAGGATGAGGAGGACGAGGATGAGGAGGAGGTGGAGGAGGATGAGGATGAAGCATGTTCACAGCGGGGTGGCACCCAAAGCAGCTCGGGCCCATCACTGGTGCGTGGCTGGGGGGAAACACAGGACGATGACGATACGCCTCCCACAGAGGACAGCTTGTCCTTACCTCTGGGCAGCCTGGCACACATGAGCGACTACATGCTGCAGTGCCTGCGCAACGACAGCAGAGTTGCCCACATTTTAACGTGTGCGGACTACTGGGTTGCCACCCTGCTGGATCCCCGGTACAAAAAAAATGTGCCCACCTTACTTCCTACACTGGAGCGTGATAGGAAGATGCGCGAGTACAAGCGCACGTTGGTAGACGCGCTACTGAGAGCATTCCCAAATGTCACAGGGGAATCAGTGGAAGCCCAATGCGAAGGCAGAGGAGTAGCAAGAGGTCGCCTACGCAGCTGTGTCACGGCCAGCTCCTCTGAGGGCAGGGTTAGCATGGCAGAGATGTGGAAAAGTTTTGTCACCACGCCACAGCTAACTGCACCACCACCTGATACGGAACGTGTTAGCAGGAGGCAACATTTCACTAACATGGTGGAACAGTACCTGTGCACACCCCTCCACGTACTGACTGATGGTTCGGCCCCATTCAACTTCTGGGTCTCCAAATTGTCCACGTGGCCAGAGCTAGCCTTTTATGCCTTGGAGGTGCTGGCCTGCCCGGCGGCCAGCGTTTTGTCTGAACGTGTATTCAGCACGGCAGGGGGCATCATTACAGACAAACGCAGCCGCCTGTCTACAGCCAATGTGGACAAGCTGACGTTCATAAAAATGAACCAGGCATGGATCCCACAGGACCTGTCCATCCCTTGTGCAGATTAGATATTAACTACCTCCCCTTAACAATATATTATTCTACTCCAGGGCACTTCCTCATTCAATACTATTTTTAATTTCATTTTACCATTATACTGCGGGGCAACCCAAAGTTGAATGAACCTCTCCTCTGTCTGGGTGCCGGGGCCTAAATGTGTGACAGTGGCCTGTTCCAGTGGTGGGTGACGTGAAGCCTGATTCTCTGCTATGACATGAAGACTTATTCTGTGCTGACATGAAGCCAGATTCTCTGTTACGCGACCTCTCTCCTCTGCCTGGGTGCCTGGGCCTAAATGTGTGACAGTGGCCTGTTCCAGTGGTGGGTGACGTGAAGCCTGATTCTCTGCTATGACATGAAGACAGATTCTGCGCTGACATAAGGCCAGATTCTCTGTTACGGGACCGCTCTCCTCTGTCTGGGTGCCGGGGCCTAAATGTGTGACAGTGGACTGTTCCAGTGGTGGGTGACGTGTAGCCTGATTCTCTGCTATGACATGAAGACAGATTCTGTGCTGACATAAGGCCAGATTCTCTGTTACGCGACCTCTCTCCTCTGCCTGGGTGCCTGGGCCTAAATGTGTGACAGTGGCCTGTTCCAGTGGTGGGTGACGTGAAGCCTGATTCTCTGCTATGACATGAAGACAGATTCTGTGCTGACATAAGGCCAGATTCTCTGTTACGCGACCTCTCTCCTCTGCCTGGGTGCCTGTTCCAGTGGTGGGTGACGTGAAGCCTGATTCTCTGCTATGACATGAAGACAGATTCTGCGCTGACATAAGGCCAGATTCTCTGTTACGGGACCGCTCTCCTCTGTCTGGGTGCCGGGGCCTAAATGTGTGACAGTGGCCTGTTCCAGTGGTGGGTGACGTGAAGCCTGATTCTCTGCTATGACATGAAGACAGATTCTGTGCTGACATAAGGCCAGATTCTCTGTTACGCGACCTCTCTCCTCTGCCTGGGTGCCTGGGCCTAAATATGTGACAGTGGCCTGTTCCAGTGGTGGGTGACGTGAAGCCTGATTTTCTGCTACGACATAAAGACAGATTCTACGCTGACATAAGGCCAGATTCTCTGTTACGGGACCGCTCTCCTCTGTCTGGGTGCCGGGGCCTAAATGTGTGACAGTGGCCTGTTCCAGTGGTGGGTGACGTGAAGCCTGATTCTCTGCTATGACATGAAGACAGATTCTGTGCTGACATCAGGCCAGATTCTCTGTTACGGGACCTCTCTCCTCTGCCTGGGTGCCTGGGCCTAAATGTGTGACAGTGGCCTGTTCCAGTGGTGGGTGACGTGAAGCCTGATTCTCTGCTATGACATGAAGACTGATTCTGCGCTGACATAAGGCCAGATTCTCTGTTACGGGACCGCTCTCATCTGTCTGGGTGCCGGGGCCTAAATGTGTGACAGTGGCCTGTTCCAGTGGTGGGTGACGTGAAGCCTGATTCTCTGCTATGTCATGAAGACAGATTCTGTGCTGACATAAGGCCAGATTCTCTGTTACGCGACCTCTCTCCTCTGCCTGGGTGCCTGGGCCTAAATGTGTGACAGTGGCCTGTTCCAGTGGTGGGTGACGTGAAGCCTGATTCTCTGCTATGACATGAAGACAGATTCTGTGCTGACATAAGGCCAGATTCTCTGTTACGCGACCTCTCTCCTCTGCCTGGGTGCCTGGGCCTAAAGATGTGACAGTGGCCTGTTCAAGTGGTGGGTGACGTGAAGCCTGATTCTCTGCTATGACATGAAGACTGATTCTGCGCTGACATAAGGCCAGATTCTCTGTTACGGGACCTCTCTCCTCTGCCTGGGTGCCTGGGCCTAAATGTGTGACAGTGGCCTGTTCCAGTGGTGGGTGACGTGAAGCCTGATTCTCTGCTATGACATGAAGACAGATTCTGCGCTGACTTAAGGCCAGATTCTCTGTTACGGGACCGCTCTCCTCTGTCTGGGTGCCGGGGCCTAAATGTGTGACAGTGGCCTGTTCCAGTGGTGGGTGACGTGAAGCCTGATTCTCTGCTATGACATGAAGACAGATTCTGTGCTGACATAAGGCCAAATTCTCTGTTACGCGACCTCTCTCCTCTGCCTGGGTGCCTGGGCCTAAATGTGTGACAGTGGCCTGTTCCAGTGGTGGGTGACGTGAAGCCTGATTCTCTGCTATGACATGAAGACAGATTCTGCGCTGACATAAGGCCAGATTCTCTGTTACGCGACCTCTCTCCTCTGCCTGGGTGCCGGGGCCTAAATGTGTGACAGTGGCCTGTTCCAGTGGTGGGTGACGTGAAGCCTGATTCTCTGCTATGACATGAAGACAGATTCTGTGCTGACATAAGGCCAGATTCTCTGTTACGCGACCTCTCTCCTCTGCCTGGGTGCCTGGGCCTAAATGTGTGACAGTGGCCTGTTCCAGTGGTGAATGACGTGAAGCCTGATTCTCTGCTATGACATGAAGACAGATTCTGTGCTGACATCAGGCCAGATTCTCTGTTACGGGACCTCTCTCCTCTGCCTGGGTGCCTGGGCCTAAATGTGTGACAGTGGCCTGTTCCAGTGGTGGGTGACGTGAAGCCTGATTCTCTGCTATGACATGAAGACAGATTCTGTGCTGACATAAGGCCAGATTCTCTGTTACGCGACCTCTCTCCTCTGCCTGGGTGCCTGGGCCTAAATGTGTGACAGTGGCCTGTTCCAGTGGTGGGTGACGTGAAGCTTGATTCTCTGCTATGACATGAAGACAGATTCTGCGCTGACATAAGGCCAGATTCTCTGTTACGGGACCGCTCTCCTCTGTCTGGGTGCCGGGGCCTAAATGTGTGACAGTGGCCTGTTCCAGTGGTGGGTGACGTGAAGCCTGATTCTCTGCTATGACATGAAGAAAGATTCTGTGCTGACATGAAGCCAGATTCTCTGCTATAGCATGAAGAGACTGATTCTGTGCTGACATGAAGCCAGATTCTTTGCTATGGCATGAAGAGACTGATTCTCTGCTGACGTGAAGCCAGATTCTCAGCTATGGGACCTCTGTCCAATTGATATTGGGTCATTTTTATTTTTTTTATTTTTATTTTAATTCATTTCCCTATCCACATTTGTTTGCAGGGGATTTACCTACATGTTGCTGCCTTTTGCAGCCCTCTAGCTCTTTCCTGGGCTGTTTTACAGCCTTTTTAGTGCCCAAAAGTTCGGGTCCCCATTGACTTCAATGGGGTTCGGGACGAAGTTCGGTTCGGGTTTGGAACCCGAACCCGAACATTTCCGGGAAGTTCGGCTGAACTTCTCGAACCCGAACATCCAGGTGTTCGCTCAACTCTACTGGTGAGTAGTTTCTTCAGTAGGCGGGTGAAGAAAACTGCTTATCAGCGACTCTAGACTCAAGTTGCTGCTGATGAAGCTGCTACTGCTCCTGCCTCAGCATACCCCTCAGCAGCCATGGCATTGTAACGTGAGTGCAGAGGGCTCCCCGGTCAGACCTGCATGAGGATAGGAACCGGCCAACTGACTACATAGGATGTCTTGATAGTAGTTCAGTTTGTCCTCCCTCTCAGCTGTTGTAAAAAAGTCCCCCATATTGGACCGGTAGTGAGGATCCAACAATATGGAGAGCCAGAAGTCATCCCTCTGCCGAATGGTGACAATTCAGCTGTCACTACTCAAGCAACTGAGCATGCATCGTGCCATTTGCGCAAGTGACTCAGAGGGACTCCCTGCCTCCATCTCCACTGCATACTGCAACCGTGTGCCTGGGTCCTCTGCCTCGTCTTCCTCATCGCCCTGTAGCTCCTCCGGCGGCTCCTGATCCTCCTCTCTTGTCACCTGTGTAGAAAAAACACCCATTTCTCTACGCATTGCTTGTGCTCGAATGTCCTCCTCCTCAAATTCAGCCCTCAAAGGGCTCATGTGGCCGTGAGATGTAGTCGCCATGTCTCCTTCTACTGGCCAGCCAGATTTAGCAGCATCTGTTCCAGGATCTGTTAGCAGCATCTGTTCCAGGATTTAGTGGAATTACGTTGTTCATCCCGTAGTCCTGGCGACTGACAAATAAAGTGGCCTCCTCAAAGGGCCCGAGCAAATGGCAGGTGTCACACATGAGCTGCCACTGGCTAACATCGAGGTTACACAGGGGAGCTCCTGCACTGACACCATGTTCTTCCAGTTGTCGGTCACCATGGTTCCGATTTTGAGTTGTCAAGGAGAAAGCCAGGATTCGATTTCCTCAAGACGGATGCTGGCAAACTAGGTGTAGAACAGCGTGACAACACCTTGCCCTGCACATGTGATATTCTGGAGGGGCACTGTGAATTGTCCCTGCAGTGGAGGTTGAGGACACGGTAGAGGATGAGGAGGCAGAGGCGGACATTGTCACAGGACCAACAGCGTGAGAACGTGGAGGTGGAAGCAGTGTCACCTGGCCAAGTTGCTGGTATGGCTGTGCAGAAACCACATTTACCCAGTCGGCTGTAAAGGACATATATTGTCCTTGACTGTTGTTACAGATCCACACGTCAGAGCTGCTGTGCACTTTGGCAGACACTGACAGGCTCAAGGACTGGCCCACCTTCTGTTCTACATATGCTGCAGGGCTGGTACTGCCTTTTTGGAAAATAAATGATGGCTTGGGACTCTCCACCTCGGCTCAGCACAAGCCATCAGTTCTCTGGAAGGTGCAGAGTCCACCACTTGGAAAGGGAGGGACTGCAGCACCAGCCACTTGGCCAGGAGCATGTTCAGCTTCTGCTCTGTTGGATGAGTGCACGCATACTGTTGTCCCTTGGCAATCACTTCAATGATCGATTGTTGACGAAATGACTGATGAGGAGGATGAGGAGCAGGAGCATCGTGACCAGAAGATGATGGGAAGGAAAGACAGCTCCCTTTGGCTCAGGTGTTGGAGATCGGGTGTATGCCGCTGGGTCATGCAGCGGTTGCTGCGGCAGGCTGGACCACCAAATCTGAGCCTTCTCCTAGGCCACTTTATGGTGACGTTACATGTGTTGACGCACGGCTGTGGTGACAACATTGGCACCCTGCCCACGCTTCACCTTCTGCTCACAAATTCGGCAAATGGCCATGTTCACCTCCTTCAGCGGTTTAACAAAAAACTGCCACACTGCCGAGTATGCCATTTTCCCCCCAACCCTCCGCACTGACTGCCTGATACCCCTGCCTCGATGAACCCCTGCAGCACTACTTTCCGGGCCGAAAGGCTCCTGCAAAGCGGGTGGTCTACCCCCGGCATGTTTGGCTCCTGACCTCCCACTGCTGCCGCCCTGCTGACTCACGACCAGGCTACAACCTTGCTGACTCTGCCGCTGCCTCGCGCGCAAGATGCCACCTTTTTCTCCTCATTATTAGTGATTGCCTTGCTGTTCGCCCGGCAGTCGGTTCACCTAACATGCGCACGCCATATTCTTTTGCATTGCGCCGAACTTTGACCCATGACACATCCATCAGGTGGGACAGGACAGCCAATTGAGACGTTTTAGCACATGGACACATTCCTACCCTATAACAGAACCCGATCTGGCTGCCATTTTACATTCTGTATTTTGTCAGTGTAGGGTGAGGTTGCTTTGTGGAGCAGGGACAGGCTGCTATGGACACCAAACGCTAGCTAATAGGGCAACAAAAGTCCTTTTAAGGACTGGTATAGGTGTGCTATCGATAGGTGTGATATACAGAGGGGTGTGATATATATAGAAAGTATATTATAGTGCATTTGTACTGTGCGGAAGTTGTGTGCGGTTCTGCTGCGATACCGCAGCTATATAGAGGGACAAACGTTATTGGAACAACTGATTGCAATGAGTGTGATATACCAGTTGCCACCCAAAAAAACTGATTGAGGCAGGGGTGTAATATATCTATAATATATTTTCTATATAATGCATTTGAACTGTGCAGCAGTTGTGTGTAGTTCTGCTGCAATACCGCAGCTATATAGAGGGACAAACGCTATTGGAACAACTAACTGCAACGTATTTGATATACCAGTTGCCCCCCCCACCAAAAAAAATTATAATTGAGGCAGGGGTGTGATATACCTATAATAAACTTTCTATATAGTGCATTTGAACTGTGCAGCAGTTGTGTGCGGTTCTGCTGCGATACCGCAGCTATATAGAGATTTAAACAGTATCGGAACAACTAATTGCAACGGGGTTAATATACCTGTAGACCCCCCAAAAAACTGATTGAGGCAAGGGGGTGATATGCATATAAAATACTTTCTATATAGTGCATTTGAACTGTGCAGCACTTGTGTGCGGTTCTGTTGCGATACCACAGCTATATAGAGGGACAAACGCTATTGGAACAAATAATTGCAACGGGTGTGATATAACAGTTGCCCCCCCAAAAAAAATGATTGAGGGGTGTGTTATACCTGCGTCCACAAAAGACTGATTAAGGCGTTAGATATACCTGCTTCCACCAAATATTGATTGAGGCCTGCAATATACCTGCTTCCACAAATACTGCTCTTCTCTAGGGACTTAGGCACAGAGTCATTTTGAAAATGACAGGCAAAGTAAGAGGCAGGCCGTTCCGCAGGGGTGGTAGGGGTCGGGCAGGTGCACCAGGCCGGAGCCTAAGTGGGAAGTTGGAGAAGGCGCGTGCGATTACTTCAAAGGATGCACCAAAGTTGTTGAGTGGCTCACTCTCCCTTCCACTTCTGCAGCCTCCTCATCCTCTGTATCTGCACCCTCCTCACTCTTAGCTGTGTGCACCCCCAAAGACACCACCACCATGGCCCCTCCACACGAGTCAGAGGAATTATTTTCCCATCCATTCCCAGACCTTACCGACGCGAAGCCATTCTTGACAATGGATGAGGAAGAGGAGGTAGCAACGGCCGCCACCCAGCGGTCCTACGACAGTACCCAGATCAGCCCAAGGTGGGAGGTCCCTGCTGTTGCTGCCTACTCTGAGATATCGAATGTCAGTGGTGGTGAAGGTGAGGATGATGACGTTTGGGTGCCCACAAGAGAGGAAGAGGAGGGGAGTTCAGAGGGAGAGACGGAGCAGCAGAGAGGGAGGAGAAGGAGGAGAAGCAGGCACAGCTCGCAGGGCATAGGAGCCAAAAATCGGACTGCAAATGTATCTGGAGCTAGCCACCCACCATGCACTGTCACTTCTTGCGCTTCCAGGATGCTGGCACATGGCTCCGCAGTGTGGGCTTTTTTTAACGTGTCAGCTGCTGACAATAGTGTTGCCATCTGCAGCCTGTGCTGTCAATGCATTAGTCGCGGTAAGCGACTCACCTAGGGATGACCTCCATAAGAAGGCATCTGGCCTCCCATCATCGAGCCCAGTGGGAGCAACCCTGCCTCTTCTTCTCCTTCTGCTCTCTCCTTCCATTTGTCCTCGACTCCAACATCGTCGTGTTCATCTGGCTTAAGGTAGGCTTCTGGGACCCAAATGTTCGAGTGTAAAAAGATGATGACGCCGGATAACCCTCTTGTCCAACGGCTGACCGCTGGCTTGTCGGAACTGCTAGCCCGCCAACTACTGCCATATAAATTGGTGGACTTGGAGGCCTTTAGAAAATTTGTGGTCATTGGCACCCCACAATGGAAGGTCCCCGGAAGGAAATATTTCTCCCAGAAGGGCATTCCAGAGCTATATGGCCACGTTCAGCGGCAAGTGAATATATCTCTGGCACACAGTGTCGGTGCCAAGATACATCTGACCACAGACACGTGGTCTAGCAAACATGGGCAGGGAAGGTACATAACTTTTACTGCCCACTGGGTGAACCTTCTGACGGCCGTCAAGCATGTAACCTGTGGCTCTCGTGTGGATTTGTGTTACCACCACGGATTGCATGCATCTTCTCCTCCTCCTACTCCATCCTCTGCCTCCTCCTCGGCTCACTCCTCCTTTTCCACTGCTACCGCCTCTTCCACTGCGCCCCCAAGCTCCCCAGAACCTATTCGACGTCCCAGGTGAGACGTTGCCATGCTGTGCCGCGGTTGTTGTGTCTGGAAGCCAAGAGCCACACCGGTCCTGCACTGCTTTCAGCTCTGCGGTCACAGGCCGATCAGTGGCTAACCCTGTTTAATTTGACAGTTGGTAAAGTGGTGTGCAACAACGGTGCCAATCTGCTGAGCATGCTGAAGCAGGGCAAAATGACACATGTGCCGTGCATGGCACACGTCCTGAACTTAGTAGTGCAGCGATTCATTGCCAAATACCCCAGGATGTCTTGCGGCAGGACATGAAAATCTCTGGCCATTTTAGAAGATCTTACACAGCCATGGCTCGCCTTGCTGATGTTCAGCGGCGATACTACTTGCCCGTCAGACGTCTGGTTTGTGACAGCCTGATGCGCTGGAACTCAACCTTGTATATGCTTGATAGGCTGCTCCAGCAGCAACGTGCCGTTAACAACTACCTGTTTCTTTTCACCGTGCCAGTGACTACTCATGTGCGATGCATGCAGACTTCTGCGGCCGTTTGATGAGATCACCAAACTGGTCAGTTGCAGCCAGGGCACCATCAGTGACATCCTACCTTACGCCTTCTTTCTGGAGCGTGCATTGCGTCGTGTCATTGATCAAGCTGTCAAGGAACAGGATGATGAGGAAGTCACAATGCTGAATGAATTTCCAGGCGGGGCTACTCCATCTGAGACAAGTCAGCAGGAGTCTGAAGAGGAGTCAGAGGAGGATGGTGGCTGGGAGGAGGAAGAGAAGCAAGAAGAGCAGGCTTTGAGGGGGACTTCAAACTTTTCGGGGATCCATGGTGTTGTCTGTGGCTGGGGGGAGGAGACCGAGGACGACATTCTCCTGGGCGATGAGCAGGAGCCAGGGCGCTCCAACACTGCCGATTTAGTGCAAATGGGGGCCTTCATACTCCAGTGTCTGCAGAGAGACCCCGATATAAAAAGCATAGGGCAAGGACCAGTACTGGGTTGTAACGTACTTAGACCCCTGGTACAAACACAAAATGGTGGAAATGTTACCAACATCACAGAGGGTTGGCATAATGCAGCATTTCCAGGCCTTGCTGCGAGAGATGCTGCAATCTGCTGTTGCGGGCGCTGGCAGAGGAATTTCCACCCACAGCGAAACAGGTGCGGGTACCAATCCTACTGCGCCTGCAAGAAGAGGGCGGTTTGAAGATGTGTTGGTCACTACAGATATGAGATAATTTTTACAGCCAACCCATCGCCCCTGACGAAGCCGAAAGCGAATCCTGGGCCGGGCAAGAGTAGGTGTTTTATGGATATGTGATATTTTTTTGACCAAGATCTGCTCTTGTGAGTATAATAAACCCTTTTATCTGATCGGATTAAGCAGTACTTCACTATCGATGCACTTTCTCGATATCTGACAGGAGTGTGTTTGAAAAGAGGAGCATGCTTGTGAAAGGAGGTCTGGTTCTCTGTGTTCCATTTACTAACGGCTCTGTGCTAGAGTGAAGATTCCCGTATTCTTTTTCCTATTGATACACCCCACAAAAAAATGTATAACAATCAAAATTCACAGCAGAATGGATAATAGGACGTACGTATATTTCCTATTAATACACCCTGTAAATGGCTGTAGTACAATGTAACTTCACCGCAGAACGGCAATTAAGACGAATTGTTTTTCCTATTAATACACCCCCCAAAAAACAGTATAACAATCTAAATTCCCCACAGAACGGCTAATAGGACGTACATATATTTCCTACTAATGCACTCCGTAAATGGCTTTCGTGCAATGTAACTTCACAGCAGAACGGCAATAAAGATGTATTATTTTTCCTATTAATACAACCCCCCCTTCCCCAAAAAAAAGTATAACAATCAAAATTCACCCCGGAACGGCTAGTAGGACGTACGGATATTTCCTATTTAAACACCCTGTAAATGGCTGTAGTATATTGTAAATTCACCGCAGAACGGCAATTAAGACGTCTTCTTTTTCCTATTAATACACCCCCCAAAAAAAAGTATAACAATCTAAATTCAATGCAGAACGGCTAATAGGACGTACGTATAGTTCTCATTAATACACCAACGCGACATGTTCCCTTTAAAGGGGTTGTCTGCCTTATTTAAATTCCCAGCAGAACAGCTAATAGGACATATGTATATTTCCTATTATTACACCGCGTAAATGGCTGTAGAACATTGTAACTTCACTGCAGAATGGCAATTAAGACGTATTATTTTTCCTATGAATAGACCCCCCCAAAAAAGTATAACAATCTAAATTCAATGCAGAACGGCTAATAGGACGTACGTATAGTTCTCATTAATACACCAACGCGACATGTTCCCTTTAAAGGGGTTGTCTGCCTTATTTATATTGATGACCTATCCTCAGGATAGGTCATCAATATCAGATCAGCAGGGGTGCGACTCCCAGCACCCTGACGATCAGCTGTTTGAAGAGAAAGCCGCGCTTGTTTGAACACTGCCTTCTCTTCACTGTTTATCTGCTCGGCGTCGCAACCAAAGCGGTGAGCAGTGTAATTACATCTCATCCGTCCCATTCACCTCTATGGGACAGCTCCTTCCTATTCAAGTGCATAACAAGGAACCGTCCCATAGAAGTGAATTGGCTTACTTGTATTTACACCTGTTTACCACTGTGGTTGCAATGGCAAGCAGGTAAACAATGAAGAGAAGGCAGCATTCTCTTCAACCAGGAGTCGGACCCCCGCTGATCTGATATTGATGACCTATCATGAGGAAAGGTCATCAATATAAATAAAGCGGACAAATCCTTTAACACTCCCTAAGCAGTCGGCATACCTAGCTATCATCAATGGTTGTTGTCAAGAGAGTTGTTATCTTTGTTTCTTCTTGTTGTCTCTGATGTCAAATGATGCTTTTCTTTGTTGAATGTAAAAGTAAATTCCCCATTAAAAGTGTCCTAACTGACCCATGAAGAAGCGGAGCTGAATCTCATAAAGATGAAAATAGAAAAATCGCTGGGACCAGATGGTGTACACCCTTGTATCCTAAGAGAATTAAGTAATGTCATAGCCAGACCCTGTTTCTTATATTTAAGGACTCTATATTGACAGGGAGTATTCCACAGGATTGGCTCATAGCAAATGTGGTGCTGATATTCAAAAAAGGTCCACAAACAGAGCCTGGAAACTATAGGCTGGTAAGTTTAACATCTGTCATGGGTAAACGGTTTGAAGGTTTTCTAAGAGATGCTACCTTGGAGTACCTCAATGAAAATAAGCAAATAACGGCATATCAGCATGGCTTCATGAGGGATTGGTCATGCCAATCTAATTTAATCATTTTCTATAAGGAGGTAAGTTCTAGACTTGACCGTAGCGAATCAATAGATGTCGTACAGTATATCTGGACTTCTCCAAAGCATTTGACACTGTACCACATAAAAGGTTAGTATATAAAATGAGAATGCTTAGACTGGGAGAAAATGTCTGTATGTGGGTAAGTAACTGGCTCAGTGATAGAAAACAGAGGGTGGTTATTGATGGTACACACTCAGATTGGGTCACTGTCACTGGTGGAGTATGTCAGGGGTCAGTATTGGGCCCTATTCTCTTCAATATATTTATTAATCATCTTGTAGAAGGCTTGCTCAGTAAAATATCAATTTTTGCAGATGACACTAAACTGTGTAAAGTAATTAACACGGAAGAGGACAGTATACTGCTACAGAGGGATCTGGATAGATTGGAGGCTTGGGCAGAGAAGTGGCAGATGAGGTTTAACGCTAACAAATGTAAGGTTATGCACAGGGAAAGGAATAATGCAAGTCACCTGTACATACCCTCTCTACACACTCATCTGTGCTTTCTCCAGTGGTTTGGGCATGACAGTCTTTCTTAGGCTCCTTGCAGCGGGTCAGAGTTGTCTGCCCTGACTCCCCTTGTAGGCTATGGCCTCTGTTGCCGGCTAGGCCTCACTCTTCAGCCTGTAGGATGAACAAACACGCTCACTTCAGCTCTTAAAAGGCCAAAACACAGGTAAACTAATTCACACTGGCCTATGGCTGTCTCCTATGGGAAGGTGCCCGAGCAATAGTTTGCTAGTTCCTGCAAAGGTGTGCAATATTTGTTCGTCTGGCCGAGTATGTTTTTTTGCCCATTTCCTGGATATTGAACTTTCACTGGAATGTTTATAGAATTGCTCATACTCTGCCTGCCCTGACCTTGGCCTGTCTCTGACTATGGTATTGTTTGACCCTTCGTGGGTTAGCTGTCAATCACAAAGAGGCTACCTCAGGAGGTAGCAGCCTGGTGGTTTCTTTGCAGTGAATTACAGATTCCTATGTAGGGGTAAAAGGGTGAAAACCAGGGGACTGCCAGGATAACACCCTTAGGATTAGCCCAAAGTCAAATATACTGGTTGAGACAGTGGTTCTACATCCAGTGCTGTAATGTCCAGTACCTCCAAAATGCTTTATCGCCTCTTACTTTTGCTTGGACTAAAAGTCCCAGACACCATGCCTCACCTAATGAATACAAATTTCCAAGAATAAAAAAGTGACAATGGCTTTAGATGCTCTCCCTTCTCACCTTACAATTGTTATTTTCCTTTGAAAGAAATATTGACCTACTTCCCTTCACATATAACTCTTGAACACATTGCAGCAGGCTTTGAAGTCTGTAGGACTTCTGCATATGGGATACCATTTTGGTCATGGTTATTATAGAACTAGTGCTAACATAAAAATGTAAACAAATTAGCAGATACAAAAGTTTAAGACCACTTGAAAAATGGCAAAAAATCATATTTTACATTGTTGGATCAACAAGATTAACAAGGTTCCAAGTAGAGCTTCAACATGCAACAAGAAGAAATGAGAGTGAGACAAAACATTTTTTGAGCATTCAATTAATTGAAAATAACGATTACTGAAACAGGCTGTTTTTCAGCTGATCCAAATTTTAGGACCACATGCCTTTAAAATGCCAAATCTGTGCAACAATATGGATTAATTGTCATTTTCTGTCAGGTAGTCACACGTTGTGATGGCAAAGGCAAAAAAACTCTCCCTTTTTGAACGTGGTTGGGTTGTTGAACTACATAAGCAGGGTCTCTCACAGCGCGTCATCGCTGCTGAGGTGGGACGCAGTAAGACAGTCATTTGGAATTTCTTAAATGATCCTGAGGGTTATGGAACAAAAAAGTCAAGTGGAAGACCCCAAAAAATTTCATCAGCACTGAGCCAGAGGATCCAATTGGCTGTCCATCAAGACACTGGATGATCCTCGACCCAAATTAAGGCCCTTACTGTTGCTGACTGCAGCCCCATAACCATCAGACGGCATCTGAGACTGAAGGGCTTCAAAAACAAAAAACGTCTTCAAAGACCTTGTCTCCTTGAACGCCACAGAACTGCTCGTTTGGACTTTGCAAGAGAGCACCAAACATGGGACATTCAAAGGTGGAAGAAAGTTTTATTCTCTGATGAGAAAAAATTTAACCTTGATGGTCCTGATGGTTTCCAACGTTATTGGCATGACAAGCAGATCCCACCTGAGATGTTTTCCACGCGCTACAGTGGAGGGGGCGCCATAATGGTCTGGGGTGCTTTGTCCTTCAGTGGAACAATGGAGCTTCAGGAAGTGCAGAGGCGTCAAACGGCCGCTGGTTATGTCCAGATTTTGCAGAGAGCATTCCTCACGACTGAGGGCCCTCGTCTGTGTGGTAACGACTGGGTTTTTCAACAGGACAACGCTACAGTACACAGTGCACGCAGGACAAGGGACTTCTTGCAGGAGAATAACATCACTCTTTTGGCCCATCCTGTGTGTTCCCCTGATCTAAATCCAATTGAGAACCTTTAAGGATGGATGGCAAGGGAAGTTTACAAAAATGGACAACAGTTCCAGACAATAGATGGCCTTCGTGCGGCCGTCTTCACCACTTAGAGAAATGTTCCCACTCACCTCACGGAAACGCTTGCATCAAGCATGCCTAAATGAATTTTTGAAGTGATAAACAATAACTGCGGAGCTACTCATTACTGAGTTCATGTTTGGAAGTTGGATTTCTGTTTTGGGGGGGTTTAGTTTTATTTTGGAGGTCTGGTCCTAAACTTTTGATCAGCTGAAAAACAGCTTGTTTCAGTTTATTCGTTGTTTTCATTAAATTGAATGCTCAAAAAATGTTTTGTCTCACTCCCATTTCTTCTTGTTGCATGTTGAAGCTCTACTTGGAACCTTGTTAAGATCCACCCAAGCGAAATATGATTTTTTGCCATTTTTCAAGTGGTCTTAAACTTTTGATCAGGACTGTATCTGATTACTTCAATTTTACATAGAAAAAGGAGCCCCATAAAATTCAGCTGGCATTTCAAGGATTTCTTCAAATTTCCCCAACCACATCATCATGTCTATGACAAAAGTCAAACAGTCACTTTCATAACATCACTTTCATTGTGAGCTCAATTATTGCTGGTGCAGTACCCCAGAGAACTACTAAAAAAAGGGTTTTAACTATTAAAAAAGTTAATGTAATATTTCTTAAGTTAAATGTTGTGATTTATTATGTTTATGTGAACTCAGTAGCAATGTGTTGGCAAAATAACAGTTCACAATTTGGCAGACTGTGTTTAAGTTTCCAGGGGATGGACTGGTTTAACCCTCTGATTGGTGGTTTAGTAGAGTCTAGTCTGAGGAGAAGCTATAGGAGAGACATGTGTGCTGAGCGCTCCTGCATGGACTAGGCCCAAGCTCAAAGAACCTCTGTCTGAGATTACTGCTTTCAAAGAAGCAAGAGTGCTAACAAAGTGCCCATAAGAGGAAAGAGACCAGACATCTAAGAAGATCTAGAACCCACAATGCTTTGCCTTGGACTCAGGTGGCAGGGTATTGTGCATGTTTATGGCAGAAAGATCTTACTGTTGTGAGAAGGAAATTCTGTGAAGCATTTCCCATACCTTGACATGGATTGGTCACCCATATCTAAGTTACCCCTTAGCCCAAGAACTGTTGAAGTTAACAGGAACCTAACTGCATCACTGTGGTTCTGCTGAGAAACTGTAAAGAGTTCTTCAGAGAGAGAGATAAGGTAGTACTACTAAATCTACCATCATTATTGTTTCCTCCACACTACTATTGACAGAATATTGCACTTACTTTGGAACTGTGCCTTTTTCTTCTATATATACTGCTACTGCTCCTACCATCAACTCAGTAAAGAAACTAAAGAGTTTTTATATTTTTATAATATATACATTATAAGTTGAATGTACTAAATATGGCTGTCTGAATTATATTGAAAATAACTAATGGATTGCAGCATGAGGATTTTATTGTGCAGTTTGGGAAATGGGAATAAATGAAAAGACAAAACATTTGCCCAAAAAGAAGATCCATTCCAGGTTTTTGGAATACCTTACCCACTATATAAGGCCTCATGCACACGACCGTTGTGTGCATCCATGTCCGTTGTTCAGTTTTCCGTGATTTTCTGCGGACCCATTGACTTTCAATGGGTCCATTGAAAACTCGGAAAATGCACCATTGTTCATCCGCGGCCGTGATCCGTGTTTCCTGTCCGTCAAAAAAATACTGTCCTATTTTTTTGACGGACAACGGGTTCACGGACCCATTCAAGTCAATGGGTCCGTGAAAAAACACGGATGCACACAAGATTGACATCCGCGTCCGTGATCTGTGGCCATAGGCTACTTTCACACAGACAGATCCGCAGATCCGTCTGCATAAAAGCTTTTTCAGAGCTGAGTTTTCACTTTGTGAAAACTCAGATCCGACAGTATATTCTAACACAGAGGCGTTCCCATAGTGATGGGGACGCTTCAAGTTAGAATATACTACGAACTGTGTACATGACTGTCCCCTGCTGCCTGGCAGCACCCGATCTCTTACAGGGGGCTGTGATCCGCACAATTAACCCCTCAGGTGCCGCACCTGAGGGGTTAATTGTGCGTATCCTAGCCCCCTGTAAGAGATCAGGTGCTGCCAGGCAGGAGGGGGCACACCCCCCTCCCTCCCCTGTATTACATCCATTGGTGGCCAGTGCGGCCCCCCCTCCCCCCCCCCTCCTAATTAAAATCCCCCCCCTTGGTTAGTTTAATAGCGGTCTGCAACCAGCGCAGGATAAATGTCTGTATTTATCCTGCATATAAATGTATATATATTGTTTGATACCTCCATTTGCAATATAACACGAAAAAACCTAACATGAGCAAAAGCTGTTCCCTTAGACGAAATACAGTCAAAAACAAATATTGACTCAACATCATATCTTCTTAAATATCTCCGTGTCTCACTATCTACAAACCGTGCACGTCTGACCTGGACATTTAAAATCTTCACAAAAAAAAAAATATGGATATTTTACCTGTTTATAAGCTTATGCTGTTGCTATTTCTCATTGTATATGTACATATATCTCAGCAAGCATGCGCTGACTTCTGTATGGCCTTTAATTCTGGGGCAGCACCAGGTGTAGATGCCCATCATTGGTGGCAGCGGAGAGTTCCGATCGGAGTCCCAGTTTAATCGCTGGGACTCCGATCGATAACCATGGCAACCAGGATGCTACTGCAGTCCTGGCTGCCATGGTTACTTAGCAATTTTAGAAGCATTATACTTACCTGTGATGTCGGTGACCGGCCGGGCGCTCCTCCTACTGGTAAGTGACAGGTCTGTGCGGCGCATTGCTTATACCACAGCATTGCTTATACCAAAGAAGTCAGCGCATGCTTGCTGAGATATATGTACATATACAATGAGAAATAGCAACAGCATAAGCTTATAAACAGGTAAAATATACATATATTTTTTTTTGTGAAGATTTTAAATGTCCAGGTCAGACGTGCGCGGTGTGTAGATAGTGAGACACAGAGATATTTAAGAAGATATGATGTTGAGTCAATATTTGTTTTTGACTGTATTTTGTCTAAGGGAACAGCTTTTGCTCATGTTAGGTTTTTTCGTGTTATATTGCAAATGGAGGTATCAAACAATATATATACATTTATATGCAGGATAAATGCAGACATTTATCCTGCGCTGGGTGCAGACCACTATTAAACTAACCAAGGGGGGGGATTTTAATTAGGAGGGGGAGGAGAGGGGGGGCCGCACTGGCCACCAATGAATGTAATACAGGGGAGGGAGGGGGGTGTGCCCCCTCCTGCCTGGAAGCACCTGATCTCTTACAGGGGGCTATGATACGCACCTGAGGGGTTAATTGTGCGGATCACAGCCCCCTGTAAGAGATTGGGTGCTGCCAGGCAGCAGGGGACAGTCATGTACAAAGTTCTTAGTATATTCTAACTTGAAGCGTCCCCATCACTATGGGAACGCCTCTGTGTTAGAATATACTGTCGGATATGAGTTTTCACGATATAACTCAAATCCGATGGTATATTTTAACATAGAGGCGTTCCCATGGTGATGGGGACGCTTCAAGTTAAAATATACCATCGGATTGGAGAAAACTCCGATCCAATGGTATAATAGGGACTCCTGACTTTACATTGAAAGTCAATGGGGGACGGATCCGTTTGCAATTGCACCATTCTGTGTCAACGTCAAACGGATCCGTCCCCATTGACTTACATTGTAAGTCAGGACGGATCCGTTTGGCTCCGCACCGCCAGGTGGACACCAAAACGACTTTTTCCTTCATGTCCGTGGATCCTCCAAAAATCAAGGAAGACCCACGGAAGAAAAAACGGACACGGATCACGGACCTACGAACCCCGTTTTTGCGGACCGCAAAAAAAACGGTCGTGTGCATGAGGCCTAAGAAAGGAGTCTTTGGGGGGCAGGTAGCTACTGAGGAAGGGGTAATTCGATACCCTGAAACGCGTCTAGCTAAGACAGAACCCCCAAGTCTGGGACCACTCGAGAAGCTGGAATAACTTGCCGGATTCCGCACAGAAAAATCGTCCGCCACACGAATGGTAATTTCGAAAAGCAACACGCAAGACCTGAATCCATAGTGAAGGTCCGACTGCACTTGCCAAACATTTGCCAGCGTGGAAAGTAATGACGAATATCGCTCGTATACTATTGGTCTTTACACTCACAGGACCACTGTCCAGAGCGACTCTGCGATACGAAAAGTGATACGGTAAGACCATTCGATTTTATTCCGGCAAAATTTAAAACTTTCGTTGCTAACATTTCAGTGGGACGCCGCTGGTCCATGTAATTAGCGGGACGCCGCTACGCCTTTCTTGTTCATACTTTACTGGGACATTCAAACATCTGATTATTACTGCTAATTTATCGAATTGGCCATACTTTAGGACATTACCAATATCGCTGCCAATATATTGGAGACTTTTTCCCATTTGAAATTATTTATACGATTTGCATTAATCGACACCAACCTATCTACTGTGGATCGATTTTTCCATTTTATCTACTCAATTTTTTATGATATATTGTATCCTACTAATTTTTATGATTAACTTTTAGTGATTGCTGCTTCCTACTATTAGCTTACACTTTAGGTATGCCATTTTAGTGACATTGCTCAACATTGACCGCTGTTGTTATACTGTATATTGCCACAAATTGGACTACATTTTATTAATTTTATATGCTAATAAATTCCATATGGTTCAGACATCCTGAGAGTGCCCAGTTACTTTTGTTATACTCAGTAAAGAAACTGTTGTTTGTTCCAACCAATTGTCCTGATTATTGACTCTACCATACATCTGCTGGCCACTACATCTGCTCACTTGCCTTGCACACAGCTACCTAACACCAAGGGCACCCCAACTACCACCATGTAGGAGCCCCAATACCAGGGTGTGACCTGAGGGAAGAAAGGGTGCTAACTCCTATCACTGCATGGCCCCAGGAAGTGCCAGGGTGAGACTGCCACCACGAACTGTAAGTAATACTACCACCTTCCTAGCCACTCCTCCCATCTTCCGCTCCCTTGTCCCAAGTCGCTGCCCTTGCCCAGTACAGATCAATGTCACAGAGCTACACTTCACAAGCATAGACCTACCTGTTGCATTAACACTCCATGACCTGGAGGTTACCTAAAGGACAGTAGTAAAAAATAAGCATATACCATATCACAGGAACTTGGCAATCCTCAGACTAAGACATTAAGGAAACACATTTTAGGGCTCATAAACAAGGCCATATTAAAAATCATTAGCAATCAGACGTTCAATAGGATACTAAGTTTGGAGAAATAACTTGTTTTTGAAAACTTAGGATTATTGTCACGGCGGTGTCACAATGTTGTTGCTGTTTGCTGTGACACGTTTGCCGTGCATGTGGTTGCCAGGGGCAACGTGTCGTTTACTCTGCATGTGTGTGCACTTCCCCTTATATCTTAGTTCCAGCCCTGTCTTGTTCTGGAGGGATTTACTCCTGGGCTGGGTGTGGCCACTAGGTTTATTTAAACTGTGGCTTAAAGGTTGGAGTTAGTTGTCCTCCAGCCTTTGTTGGTGCTGGAGCTTTGCTCATGTCCGGCTTATTCCATCTGCCCAATGGTTGAGGGAACTCCAAGGTCTCAGCAATGTCTCAGCTATGTCTTCCCGGTGTCTCCTTCCCTTCTCTGACCCTACTTTATGTGTGGTGAAGTATGTAGGGGTAGGTGTTATATCTGGTTGTACTGTGTCCTTTATGGTGTGTCGGCACCTGTACTCATGCTCGGGTTCCAGTCATTGTGGCTGGGGCAGGTAAGTGTGTTTTTTTTTGTGTGCCGATCCAGTAGCTGTATACGGTCTTTATTTTTTCCCTGGCTTTTAGGCCGGTTGAGACTCCTGTGCTTACGTGTATTGGAAGAACAGGTTGTCTCAGCCCCTTCCCTATTTTTGAGGGATTATCAGGACGACTCAGGGTCCTAGGTTCCTGGGTATAAGCAATCCTACCATCCAGGTCAGCTCATATGGGTAGAGTTAGGGCGAGGGTTAGGGAAGCAATAGGAGGTGACCTGCTCCCTTATCCCAGCCTCTGGCCTAGTTGCTTGTCGGTCTGCCATACATTGTACGGTGGGGGGTTTCCCACACTCCCCACCGTGACAGGTATCTTCTTCTTGCATTTGTAACGAAAATTTCTTAAACAAATCATTTACCATAGATCTACCATAGATATTTTTGTCACTTTACAACAAGGTCTGCACCTTATGTGGTCCTGCGTGACCGGAATACTCTAAGATTCAATACAACAACAAAAAGAAGAGTATGTATAATACCTTACATATGAAATATATATTTTTATTAATGATTAAAAAGGTGTACAAAACACTGTCATGAATAACATATAGTATGAGTTTCCAAAGTTAGGAGGAGTCCTGAGGAAGTCACTGACGACGAAACGCGCGTCGAGGAGCGGCACCTTCGTCCATATCGTCACCTTACAGGTATTGACAGATCATCGATCTTATCTACTATTATGCACTAGTCACTTTACATTGCATGACAGATCTTCGATCTTATCTACTATTATGCACTAGTCACTTTACATTGCATGAGATAGATGTTGGGACACACTTGCACTTTAGTCCACCAGAGATTACCATACCCTGCAGTTAATAAAGCCACGCATATAGTGTTTCCCTTGCATATTGAATGGCAACCCATGCATATGTATTAAATTAATTATTGGACGCTATAGACGCTGTATTAATAACTTTGGAAATTCATACTATATGTTATTCCTGACAGTGTTTTGTACACTTTTTTAATCATTAATAAAAATATATATTTCATATGTAAGGTATTATACATTCTTTTTGTTGTTGCATAGATATTTTTGTGTAGACCTTTACTCAACCTCTAAACTAAAAGACCCGGCAAGGATCAAGGGCCAATGGCATAGCCTTTACCAAAGCTTACAGAGAACCTAGCCGTGCTTCATCAGCTGCCTCAGAGCTCAAAATATTGGGCTACCCTAAAAGGTGACACCTGCTTACAGGAGTTTACAGGATGGTCACACACAATGCTCCTGGAATCCCACGAGTTACACCGCACCTACATCAAGCATGCATAGTGAACACACTATGAGATTGTAAGAAATGGAACGCAGGGCAAGCCTATTCTAGTGTCACACTGGCACAGGCAGTGTATAAAATAGCTGGTCTGGTGACTGATCTTGAGAGGTGCTACTGATGGGTTTCTCAACTTTAGAGAGGGGAGCAGTTATTTGAAATAGCCTTATCAAAAAGTGAAAGCTTCACTAAAGGGATGTTGAATTGATCTTTTCAGTGGAACTCCAGGAAACACGCATTACTTCTTAAAAATGTCTTCTATTGCAATTTGATGCATTCTTACCAACCTGCAATTTAAATGTAAATGCAATTTGATGAGTTTTACTAACATGTAATTCACTTCACTGCGTTTGAGCGCCACCTAGTGAACTGACCAACTACATTATGCTGTAAGTAAAACCGTAGCCCTAGATTTACCCTGGATTTAATATAGGAAACAAAAACATATTTTTATTGGCAAGCTCTCATCTGATATTGTCTTCCATAGAGACCACCAGTGTCATTTCATAATATTTCACCCACTTTTAGTCATACAGATCCCAGTATAAAAATAAATGTATAATATTTTTTGTGTATATATAGAGATATGCCTACTTTATATCTATATGTCACTGTTATATCAATGCTACTGGTATTTCATTACATAACAACATTATTTGGGATCTCTCTGGAAAATCATATTACCATTTGTTTGGAGGTATTATTTAAAGGGTTTGTCGAAATTCAGGTAAAACTCTAGCAACGTTATATGTGCTAAAATAACAAAAGTAGTTATATGCACCACTTTTCTCCACACCTCTTCATGTGCCGGGACAGGAGCGCTGCGCATGCATGCCTATGTGCACTCCCACGGTCCTAGCCACCAGAGAGGCCGGCACCTTTTCCTATAGTGTGCAAGCACAGGTTGTCGTAACCCCATGGAAACGAGCAGTATATAATGCGATGGAAAAGTTAATCCAGCCAGCAAAGGAGGCAATATGGACAATCACAATACATTAGTAAGTGCCTTGTATTAACTTTCCCTACATGATCAATGCCATTTGCTGAAGTGAGACAAGCCCTTTGATGAGTTTTAATCCAGATTTATCAATGCGACTTTTGGAAAAAGTTGCAAAAAAAGTCATAAAATCACTCCAGTAGGAGGTGGAGTAGAGAAAGTGTGCTAGCATTTCCAGACAAAAGTGTAAGGTTTAAATATGCACCAAACTTATCAAGTACTATGCAAGATTTGATAAACTTGTCTTTAACTAGTTCCAGATTGGACCATTTACCTTACTTCCTGACAGGAACATTTTTTTGTTTTTTTAGTACGTGCTTCTTTGAAAGCCAGTTAAATAAATAAGTGTTGTGCCTTTTTTTGGTCATACATGAGTATTTATTTTTATGTCATTTTTATTTTAGTCTTTTTTGTTTTTATTTTTTATTATAACCAAAAAAAAGAGCAATGTCCCTTTTCCATAATGTCGTTTTGATATATGGCATGTATGTCGCTGGGAGCAGGCCTAAAAACTGCTGTTCAACGTGCAGTGGTGGCTTTAGATTTCTTACATCTTTTAATATACAGTCAGGTCCATAAATATTGGGACATCGACACAATTCTAACATTTTTGGCTCTATACACCACCACAATGGATTTGAAATAAAACGAACAAGATGTGCTTTACCTGCAGACTGTCAGCTTTAATTTGAGCGGATTTACATCCAAATCAGGTGAACGGTGTAGGAATTACAACAGTTTGCATATGTCCCTCCCACTTATTAAGGGACCAAAAGTAATGGGACATAATAATAATCATAAATCAAACTTTCACATTTTAATACTTGGTTGCAAATCCTTTGCAGTCAATTACAACCTGAAGTCTGGAACACATAGACATCACCAGACGCTGGGTTTCATCCCTGGTGATGCTCTGCCAGGCCTCTACGGCAACTGTCTTCAGTTCCTGTATGTTCTTGGGGCATATTCCCTTCAGTTTTGTCTTCAGCAAGTGAAATGCATGCTCAATCGGATTCAGGTCAGGTGATTGACTTGGCCATTGCGTAACATTCCACTTCTTTCCCTTAAAAAACTCTTTGGTTGCTTTTGCAGTGTGCTTTGGGTCCAATGAGTTCTGAAGCATTTGGCTGAATATGAGCAGATAATATTGCCCGAAACACTTCAGAATTCATCCTGCTGCTTTTGTCAGCAGTCACATCATCAATAAATACAAGAGAACCAGTTCCATTGGCAGCCATACATGCCCACGCCATGACACTACCACCACCATGCTTCACTGATGAGGTGGTATGCTTAGGATCATGAGCAGTTCCTTTCCTTCTCTATACTCTTCTCTTCCCATCACTCTGGTACAAGTTGATCTTGGTCTCATTTGTCCATAGGATGTTGTTCCAGAACTGTGAAGGCTTTTTTAGATGTCGTTTGGCAAACTCTAATCTGGCCTTCCTGTTTTTGAGGCTCACCAATGGTTTACATCTTGTGGTGAACCCTCTGTATTCACTCTGGTGAAGTCTTCTCTTGATTGTTGACTTTGACACACATACACCTACCTCCTGGAGAGTGTTCTTGATCTGGCCAACTGTTGTGAAGGGTGTTTTCTTCACCAGAGAAAGAATTCTTCGGTTATCCAACACAGTTGTTTTCCGCAGTCTTCCGGGTCTTTTGGTGTTGCTGAGCTCACCGATGCGTTCCTTCTTTTTAAGAATGTTCCAAACAGTTGTTTTGGCCACGCATAATGTTTTTGCTATCTCTCTGATGGGTTTGTTTTGTTTTTTCAGCCTAATGATATCTTGCTTCACTGATAGTGACAGCTCTTTGGATCTCATCTTGAGAGTTGACAGCAACAGATTCCAAATGCAAATAGCACACTTGAAATGAACTCTGGACCTTTTATCTGCTCATTGTAATTGGGATAATGAGGGAATAACACACACCTGGCCATGGAACAGCCGAGAAGCCAATTGTCCCATTACTTTTGGTTCCTTAACAAGTAGGAGGCACATATGCAAACTGTTATAATTCCTACACCGTTCACCTTATTAATGTAACTACCCTCAAATTAAAGCTGACAGTCTGAAGTTAAAGCACATCTTGTTTGTTTCATTTGAAATCCATTGTGGTGGTGTATAGACACAAATGTTAGAATTGTGTCGATGTCCCAATATTTATGGACCTGACTGTATATATTTTTATACAAGACTTTTGGTGGACCCCAGTTACAGGGGGAATACAGACCCCAGAGAGGCTGTACAACCTCACTGCAGAGCTGATCTGGGTCTGCTAGGACCTAGCGACTCTCGCAGACTCCTAGTCCCCAGTCCCCAGTGCTCACATGACTGCTGTTACCAAATCTTCAAGTGGCATTGCCGCTTCCTTATCTCTATACACAGTGCTTGTTGATTGACATGGCTAGGTTCCTACATAGTCATCTCGCTTGGTCCTGTCAGTAAAGGAGTAGGCGGCACTGACAGAGGAAGCGAGAGGAGGGTGCAAAAGAATGAAATAGATTACTGGAAAGTTAAAGGGCTTCTGTCACCCCACTAAACTTTTTTTTTTTGTGTACTTATAATCCCTATCCTGCCATATTGCCATACTCTATTTTATTAATAATTTTCGATCAGTAGATTTAGCAAAAAACTTACTTTTATGATATGCTAATTACCTTTCTACCAGCAAGTAGGGCGTCTACTTGCTGGTAGCAGCCGCAGAAAACCGCCCCCTCCTTCTGTTGATTGACAGGGCCAGCCGCGATCTCTTCCTCCGTCCAGCCCTGTCAGCATTTCAAAAATCGCGCGCCTGTGTTGATTCGGCGCAGGCGCTCTGAGATAAGGAGGCTCGCCTCTTCAGCACTCCCTCATTGCGCCTGCGCCGATGACGTCACCGAAAGAGAAGACGTCATCGGCGTAGGCGCACTGAGGAAGTGCTGAGGAGGCGAGCCTTTAGAAAGGTAATTAGCATATCATAAAAGTAAGTTTTTTGCTAAATCTACTGAACGAAAATTATTAATAACATAATGTATGGCAATATGGCAGGATAGGAATTATAAGTACACAAAAAAAATAATATGAGTTTAGTGGGGTGACAAAAGCCCTTTAAATTCTCTATGTGAGATACAAAAGAAATATAAAATGTAAATAAAGTTTTTTTTTAAATAAATATATATACTGTTTATACCTGCAAACGTAACTTAATAAAACTTAAATGCTGATGTATATGTGCATAAGTGGGAATGCTATGCAGTGGGTCAATTTATATGTGCATAAGTTCGTGACGCCAGTTGCAGCTTGCGCAGGTACTGTAGCAGGGCCCTTTAAGATGTAATGAGCTCACGTACCAGGTGAGGAATGCCAGAGGGGGATATTGTCTCTGTATAGCAGATATGGTAGTGTCAACGGTGTCTCCTACCTTGGTACGGTTGGACTCCTGTATCCCGGCTCACACGCAACAAATTGAGTGCTGTTAATAGGAGTAATAGAGGAATGATGGAAATCCACACAGATAATAGGGTCCAACTTGTCTTTACTTGGTGATATGATATGCAGCTTTGATCCATACAAGTTACAGCTTTAGTCTAGGGTCCCAGCAGGTTTTGGCAATATGTGGCAGGAATTTATATGTATTCTGCATCTGATCATATGCCTATTAGAATCTGGCAGGTATCTATCTTCTGCTCTGTCTTTAGTCTGCTTGATTTGGGCCTGACTAGCTGGGGAGGTACTTATCTTCTCTTTGTATTAGGATCTTTACTTACAGGACTGCTCGCAGGGTATGATGGTGGCTTCCTGGAGATCTGATAGTTCTGTGAAGGGCTGCTTTCTTGGTCTACCAGCTGAGGTAAGGGACTCAGGCTGGGAAGGTTGAACTTGGGCCTCAGCCGAGGCTTGGATCCTTGGTTGGGGTCCCTGTTTCTGGGAGCTCCTACTAACACAGCCTACCCCAGCAGGGGGGTGGCTCACACTCCTCCTAACTTCCTTCTCCTCCTCATAAACCATGGCATGGGACATCCCACTTCTGCTCATGTAGGGGAGACTAGACTGGAATGGACTGTTCCAGGCTAGATACTAACTCTGACCTGCTGCATACTGCTGCCACCTGCTGGTGTACATTAAGGATTACAGCATAAATACAAAACAGGCATAAAAATATACATTTTGGCAAATACACAGTTAAATCACACAAGATGGTAATACACATTTACATTTAACATTATGAAGCGGGGGAACAGAAGTTTAGTGACATACTTCAGGATGTTACATATGTACCCCAAAATTATCCAGGCAGCACTGAAAATATAAAATATTTTAAAAAAATTATGAAAAAATATGTCTAGTTCTAAACTCAAAAAAATGGCTACAGGTCCTTAAGAGGTTAAGGATTTTTTTTTCCTATTTATTTTTTCACTAATAGTGAAGTGAAAAACATAGTAAATAAAATGTAAAACTTTTTGAATAAATATGATAAAACAAACCCAAAACAATGTGTACATAACAATGTGTACAAAAAAAAACTACTAAAACACTGTCAATCAGGACTTCACTGAGCCCTTTGATGAAAAAATCATGGCAATCGGGCATAGTGTATGCCTATACCAACACAGTCATCGAGGAAGCAATTATTGAATGGTCTTACCACTTTCTGACAACTGTGACTCAGTCCTGACATGGATCCACAGGATGGGAGGATGGGAAGTTCCTGTCCATATTATGCTCTAAAGCGGAATGATGGCCCTGATAAGGGCACCCCCTGCTGGAACCTGTCCCTGCAGTTAGGTAGCCCTGAGGATGTCCCAATCACAAGGAGATACCAGTGAATACAACAGTGGATACCCCAGAAAAGAAAGTCCTGCTGTTGAACACAACAATTTTATGGGGATAGTTCTCATAAATGAAACAAAATCATGGATTTCAAGGATGTTTTGTTTTAGGCCTTCAATGTGCTCAATTATGCACATTAGCAAATAAACAGCTTTCAGTTTTCCTTCCCCATATTTTTGTCCATGATATCACACACATATGGTGCAGAACATCTGCGGATGGAAACTATGACATTGTTACCCGGTAAAATAATGCTCTGCTTTGCTGTAATTTTGTGCATCCTTTTATTGTAGATGTTTTCATTATTTTGAGTCAGTAGCTAGGTTGAGATAACTAACATCAGGCATGCAATCCTCCAAGGCAGGTTCTATGTTTAACTCTCTGAGCTTCTACTCCTCTCCGAATCCCTTTGAAAGTCAGGCCTTTGGTTTCTTGTGGCATACAAGGGGTTATCATTATGCTGAAGAGGAGGCTGTTTCCATTGTTGACTAGGAAAATAGCCACTTTTTTTTTGTGAACTCAAATGTCTCTTTCAATAGAAGTGCAAAATGTCAGCGGCAAAATGCAGGCCTGCCTCTCTTATTACCATGACAACGGGCCTGCGGGCTTTGTATCAAATGGTTTGATAACCATGATGAGGTTGTAGATGTTCATGCTGCAAAATTGGTTTTACTGTTCCTAAGGAAGGCCGATTTCATTTTTAATTTATATCAGAGGAGAATTTTGTTAAAGTGAAAATGAAGGATGTGGTGTTGGGTGAGTGTAGGAGTAGCTAGAAAAGAGGAGAGCAGTAGCAGATGATAAAGGAAAAGAGATATAAAGTGGATTGAAAAACAAGTGGGATAATATGGAAATGTATGAACTATGGACTAGTTTGACATGATCAATATAGTTCAGGGAAACCATTAGATACTGTCACAAATTAATACTAGGTAAGAGTATAGCCACATAGTCAGGTTTCTGCAAGCAGTTTTGGAAGCCAAAAACAAGGAGGGAATTAAAAAAAGAAGGATTTTTTGTCCTGTATACTTTCTCTCCACTTCTGATTTTGGCTTCCAAAACTACATGAAGAAACTTATCCATAACCTAACAGTGGCCGATGACAATAAGGGACAGGTGGGTAAATAACATGAATATAATCAGAGGATAAGTGTGTTCTTCCAGCAGATCCTACCTTTGGAGGTGGTGATACAGGTACTGAAGGACTCTGTGCAGCACAGCTGCCAAGCTAACAGTTTGACACCCATAAAGCATTTTAAATATTTTCTATTAATTAGAATATGACCCATACATGAGAATCTTTGGGCATATGATTGTTCTGGTAACTGTACCGCCAGGACCACACCTGCCCTATGGGCCCTACAACTGTTGAGGAAACAAAAAAAATGCCCAAAGCATCTGATTGAGGAGTAATTGGGAACAATTGAGCCAAGAGTGGTAGGGTTGCAATGGTTAGCAAAAGTGGTGCTGCAACCATTCCATGAATTTCAGGCCTCATACAGACAGATTATGTAATTTACATAGTTTTGTATCAAAACCATTTACAATTTTTTTTTTTAAGTTTTTATTTTACTCTTATGAGACGTTTCAAACCAATATACAAATACAGATTAAAGGGGTTGTGTCACGAGGGTGTCAAGAACCACGCCTGACTCCGTTATACCCGGAGTCAGGAAGTCGCAGCGGTTGGCTGCGCGCTCTATGTAAGATAGGGCTGTTTCCTTATGGTAGCTTTCTGGGTTTGCTTTGCAACCCTTTTTGCTCACTCAGGGATCCGTAGCTCTTTCTCCTCAGCTGTTCCTTGTCCAGCACTCCCAACCTCCTTATATTCCCCTCTCACACTTCTCTGGTTGCCAGATATAGAGCTTCCTGCCTGGACATCTATTCTGACCCTCTGGAGCTGTGTTGCTGCGTTCTCTGGTTGTTGGTCCAGAACGCTACCCTCCGGATCCCTGTTGGATCTTTGTGGTCTGCTGTGATCGCCCACCTGGGTGTATGTGTTTGTCTGTATTGTCTGTCCTCTCCCTGGTGTTTCCCTCTTAGTGTCAGTGGTGTGGACTAGCGATCCCACTATCTAGGGCTCATTTTAGGGAAAGCCAGGGTTTAGGCACGTGATCGCCGCACGGGTGAGGAACCCGTCTAGGGACGTCAGGGCAGTCAGGTGCCAGCCGCAAGGTGAGTCAGGGGTCACCACCTTTCCCTCTCCTTTGGGCAAGGTTTTCCCTCCCTGTGCGTGACGCCGGTCATTACATTATATCTGGCCCTTATTTTGTGTAGGTAAAAAAATATATATATATTTTTTTTTTTACCTACTTAGAATCCAGTATGGATCAAATTGCTGCTCTGTCCAAACAATTTCATGGCCTGTCTTTGGAGGTGGCAGGATTGAAGGCGTCGGTCCTCCAGCAACAGCAGCAATTACAACTGACCGCAAGCCCAGCGGTTGCTACTGGTAACCAGGTTGTTGTGGAACCCAAGGTCCCTCTCCCTGACAGATTTTCTGGGGGAAGGGACAAGTTTTTGACATTCCGTGAGGCCTGTAAATTATATTTTAAACTGCGCCCTTACTCCTCTGGTAATGAAGAACAGCGGGTGGGGGTTGTTATTTCCCTGCTGCAGGGGGACCCGCAGTCCTGGGCGTTCTCTTTACCTACTGATTCCCAGGCTCTTCGGTCAGTGGATGAGTTTTTCGGGGCCTTGGGTCTCATATATGACGACCCTGACCGAGTTGCACTGGCTGAATCAAGATTACGGAGACTCCTACAAGGAGAGCGGCCGGTAGAGGAGTATTGCTCTGACTTCCGTAGGTGGGCTACGGATACCCAATGGAACGACCCGGCTCTCAGGAGTCAGTTCTGCTCTGGGTTATCTGAAAGGGTTAAGGATGCGCTTGCATTATATGAGACCCCCTTTTCCCTTGATGCGGTTATGTCCCTTTCTATCCGAATAGATAGACGCCTTAGGGACAGGTTGAAAAAACCGGAGCAATTGGTAACCCCTCCCAAGCAGCAGTTAGTCTGTACGGACTTAGACGAGCCTATGCAGCTAGAAGGAACTACTCGTCAGGTCCGTCCTCCTGAGGCTCGCCGTAGGCGTGGGGTTTGTTTTTTTGTGGGGAGAGGGGTCATTTTATTAATGTCTGTCCTTCTTTCCTCAGAAACAAAAGACCGTCGGAAAACTACTAACCCCAGGCTGTGTGGAGGATGTCAGCCGGGGGGTATACGTTTCCTCCATACGTACATCGCAATTTGTGTTGCCAGCGGTTATTGTTTTTGGTGATAAGACGGAGACTATTTCTTTCTTTCTAGACAGTGGAGCAGGGGTAAATTTGATAGATGCCCATTTTGCCCGCACTATGGGTTTGTCTCTCTGTACGCTACAGAGACCTATTCCCATATTCGCTATTGATTCTGCTCCTCTGTCTCAGAGAAACCTCACCCACATTGTTCATAATTTACACCTTCGGGTAGGGGACCACCATAACGAGATGCTTTCATGTTATGTTCTGGAGGGGCTTCCCACTCCGGTAGTGCTGGGTCTTCCCTGGTTGGTAGCGCACAATCCAATGGTGGATTGGAAGGCCAGGGAGATATTGGAGTGGAGTGAGCAGTGCAGAGAAAATTGCTTAAATAGCAATTGCTTAGTCGCCTCCATAACTACCCTACCTACATTTATTTCGGATTTTGAGGAGGTTTTTTCTGAAAAGGGTTGTCAGAAGTTACCACCTCATCGTCCTTATGATTGCCCGGTTAACCTTATTCCCGGCGCAAAATTACCCAAGACCAGGTTATATAATCTTTCAGGTCTAGAGAGACAAGCCATGAAAGATTATATCTCCGAGAGCTTGGCTAAGGGACACATCAGACCCTCTTCTTCACCCGTGGCTGCAGGGTTTTTCTTCGTTAAAAAGAAAGATGGGGGCCTGCGTCCTTGCCTAGATTTTCGCGAATTAAATCGGATAACCATCCGAGACCCATACCCTCTTCCTCTCATTCCTGACCTGTTTAACCAGATTGCGGGTGCTAGGTGGTTCTCCAAACTTGATCTTAGGGGGGCCTACAATCTGATTCGTATTAAGGAGGGGGATGAGTGGAAGACAGCTTTTAACACCCCTGAGGGGCATTATGAAAATCTAGTTATGCCTTTCGGTCTGACCAATGCTCCTGCCGTCTTTCAACATTTCGTTAATGCCATTTTTAGTCATCTTATCGGCAGGTTTGTGGTAATATACCTAGATGATATTTGAATTTATTCGTCTGATCTGAGAACACATGAGGTGCATGTCAGACAAGTACTGCAGGTTCTACGGACGAATAAATTATATGCTAAAATTGAAAAATGTGTCTTCGCCGTTCAGGAGATACAATTCCTAGGTTATTTTTTATCTGCTTCAGGTTCCCGTATGGATCCTAGGAAGGTCCAGGCAATTTTAGATTAGGATCTTCCTGAGAACCTCAAGGCACTGCAACCGTTCTTGGGCTTCGCGAATTTCTATAGGAAATTCATTAAAAATTATTCACTTATTGTAAAACCCCTTACTGACATGACTAGGAAGGGGACTGATTTTTCTAAATGGTCTGACGCCGCTAAAGTTGCTTTTTCCTCTCTAAAAGAGAGGTTTACCTCAGCACCTGTACTAGTCCAACCTGATGTCTCTCAGCCTTTTATTGTTGAAGTCGATGCGTTAGAGGTGGGAGTGGGGGCGGTGCTGTCTCAGGGTCCGTCTCCTGGCAAATGGCGTCCTTGTGCTTTCTTTTCTAAAAAACTATCTGCAGCAGAAAAGAACTACGATATTGGCAATAGGGAACTATTAGCTATTAAACTAGCGTTTGAAAAATGGCGTCACTTTTTAGAGGGGGCAGTCCACCCCGTCACTGTGATTACGGACCACAAAAATCTTCTGTACCTCGAATCAGCTAAGCGTCTCACCCCTAGACAAGCTAGGTGGTCGCTATTTTTTAGGGCTCTTTCACACCTGCGTTCTTTTCTTCCGGCATAGAGTTCCGTCGTCGGGGCTCTATGCCGGAAGAATCCTGATCAGTCTTATCCTAATGCATTCTGAATGGAGTGAAATCCATTCAGGATGCATCAGGATGTCTTCAGTTCCGGAACGGAACGTTTTTTGGCCGGAGAAAATACCGCAGCATGCTGCGCTTTTTGCTCCGGCCAAAAATCCTGAAGACTTGCCGCAAGGCCGGATCCGGAATTAATGCCCATTGAAAGGCATTGATCCGGATCCGGCCTTAAGCTAAACGTCGTTTCGGCGCATTGCCGGATCCAACGTTTAGCTTTTTCTGAATGGTTACCATGGCTGCCGGGACGCTAAAGTCCTGGCAGCCATGGTAAAGTGTAGCGGGGAGCGGGGGAGCAGCATACTTACCGTCCGTGTGGCTCCCGGGGCGCTCCAGAGTGACGTCAAGGCGCCCCAAGCGCATGGATCACGTGATCGCATGGCACGTCATCCATGCGCATGGGGCGCTCTGACGTCATTCTGGAGCGCCCCGGGAGCCGCGCGGACTGTAAGTATACCGTTCCCCCGCTCCCCGCTCCTACTATGGCAACCAGGACTTTAATAGCGTCCTGGCTGCCATAGTAACAGTGAAAGCATTTTGAAGACGGATCCGTCTTCAAATGCTTTCAGTACACTTGCGTTTTTCTGGATCCGGCGTGTAATTCCGGCAAGTGGAGTACACGCCGGATCCGGACAACGCAAGTGTGAAAGAGGCCTTACCAGGTTTAACTTTGTGATTACCTATCGTCCTGGGGCAAAGAATACCAAGGCTGATGCACTATCTCGTTGTTTCCCTGGAGGGGGTAATGTGAGTGATCCGGTGCCCATTCTTCAAAGAGGAGTGGTTGTTTCTGCGGTACACTCTGTTCTGGAGGGGAAGGTGTTAGAGGCCCAGGGGGACGCCCCGGTCTCTTGCCCCTCAGAGAAATTGTTTGTACCGTTGAACCTGCGTTTCGAATTATTAAAGGAACATCATAATTCGGCACTTGCTGGGCACCCGGGTAGTAAAGCAACCTTGTTGCTATTGTCTCGTCGTTTTTGGTGGCCAAGGTTGCGTCAGGATGTATTGGATTTTGTGTCTTCTTGTTCTACCTGTGCGCGCGCAAAAGTTTCCCATACACGTCCTGCAGGGTCTCTAATACCACTCGTCATTCCCAATAGACCATGGACACATCTGTCAATGGATTTTATCACTGACTTACCTTTGTCTGCGGGTAAAACAGTTATTTTGGTAGTAGTGGACAGGTTTAGCAAAATGGTACACTTCATGCGTTACCCGCACTACCTAATGCTAAGACTCTTGCTCAGGTATTCGTCAGTGAAATCGTGAAGCTTCACGGGGTCCCCTCCGATGTTGTTTCGGATCGGGGTACCCAGTTTATTTCTAAATTTTGGAAAGCTTTTTGTTCCCGTTTGGGGGTACACTTGTCCTTTTCCTCAGCTTTCCATCCTCAGTCGAATGGACAGACTGAGCGTACCAACCAAAACCTGGAGACATATCTAAGATGTTTTGTGTCTGAAAACCAAGAGTTGGGGTCATCATATTTACCGTTAGCTGAGTTTGCCATAAATAATCATCGTCAGGAATCCACTGGCAAGTCACCATTTCTTGGTGCATATGGTTTTCATCACCAATTCTGCACTTTCAGAGAGGGGGGGTCTTCTGGGGTTTTCGTCATCTCTTTCATCGGTATGGCAGAAGGTGCAAGCTAACTTGAAAAATATGGGAGGTAAATACAAATGCATGGCTGATAAGAGACAGTCGCCAGGTCCGGACCTAGGAGTGAATGACTATGTGTGGTTGTCTACTAGGAATATTAAATTGAAGGTTCCCTCTTGGAAACTGGGTCCTAGGTTTATTGGTCCTTACAAAATTGTAGCCATCATCAACCCCGTGGCTTTTCGCCTGGAGTTACCTCAGACTTTTAAAATCCATAATGTCTTTCATAAGTTGTTACTCAAAAAATATGTTCCACCTCTAGAACCGTCACCGCTGCCACCCCCTCCTGTTGTTGTGGATGGTAATCTAGAATTTCAGATATCCAAAATTGTTAATTCTCGTCGAGTCCGCCGCTCTCTTCAATATCTGGTGCATTGGAGAGGTTACGGTCCCGAGGAAAGAATGTGGGTTCCTGCGTCTGAGGTAAACGCCGATAGGCTAGTTCGGGTTTTTCATGCCTCTCATCCTGAGAGACCTGGTCCTGAGTGTCCGGAGGCCCCTCGTAGAGAGGGGGTACTGTAACGAGGGTGTCAAGAACCACGCCTGACTCCGTTATACCCGGTGTCAGGAAGTCGCAGCGGTTGGCTGCGCGCTCTATGTAAGATAGGGCTGTTTCCTTATGGTAGCTTTCTGGGTTTGCTTTGCAACTCTTTGGCTCACTCAGGGATCCGTAGCTTTTTCACCTCAGCTGTTCCTTGTCCAGCACTCCCAACCTCCTTATATTCCCCTCTCACACTTCTCTGGTTGCCAGATATAGAGCTTCCTGCCTGGACATCTATTCTGACCCTCTGGAGCTGTGCTGCTGCGTTCTCTGGTTGTTGGTCCAGAACGCTACCCTCCGGATCCCTGTTGGACCTTTGTGGTCTGCTGTGGTCGCCCACCTGGGTGTATGTGTTTGTCTGTATTGTCTGTCCTCTCCCTAGTGTTTCCCTCTTAGTGTCAGTGGTGCGGACTAGCGATCCCACCGGCCCGTCACTATCTAGGGCTCATTTTAGGGAAAAGCCAGGGTTTAGGCACGTGATCGCCGCATGGGTGAGGAACCCGTCTAGGGACGTCAGGGCAGTCAGGTGCCAGCCGCAAGGTGAGTCAGGGGTCACCACCTTTCCCTCTCCCTTGGGCAGGGTTTTCCCTTTTCCCTCCCTGTGCGTGACGCCGGTCATTACAGGTTGTCCGGGCTTTTAATATTGATGACCTATCCTCAGGATAGGTAATCAACATCAGATTGTCGGGGGTATGACACCCGGCACCCCTGCCGATTTGCTGTATGAGACAACGAGCGCAGTGTGCACGAGCCATCTCCCATCTCTCTTCCTGTTCACCGCTGCTGTCTATGGCAAAGCAGCAATGAACAGAAAGAGAGACGGGAGACGGCACATGCACACTGCGTGCGCCGTCTCCTCATGCAGCTGATCGGCAGGGGTGCCGGGTGTTAGACCCCCGCGGTCTAATATTGATGACCTTTCCTTTAAACAACCCCTTTAAAATATAATAAGCAAAGGAGTACAAAATGACCCTCTGCTCTTCGCCCATTGAGACGAATCCTGAGCCTAGGGAAAAAATATGTATGGGGGGAAAGGCAGTGTCCAAAAATTATATTCAATGACATCACTCTGGTCTAAATTTTATCATCTGGTTTTTCCGATCTGAACATTTCTTGCATGTCCTCAAGATATGCCATAGATGTCAGGTATGTGTCACGCCTCTGAGACCCGCTCCTAACTCAAGAACAGACCCCATTGCGTGACACCAAGAATGGAGAGAAGGCTGCACATGTGCCTCTCTCTCTATTTGTTTCTGTAGGACTTCCATAAATAGCCGAAAATGATTACCCAGCTATTTTTGGATTATAGTAATAAATATTTTTAAAAGTACACGCAATAAAAATGTGTAACGTTTTTTCTGTATATTATATTTTCCTATTTTGTAGCGCCCTCTGCTGTTTATCCTTCTGATCCTCCATCTCTTGCATCCAGTGGTGGACTTAAAGGCCCAGTAGCTTCCCTACTCTCTTCCCCTCTCCTCAGTATCTGCAGAGAATGCCCTAGGATCAAATTATTGGTATGGTCACATTACAGAGAAGTAGATTTTGTGAAATGCAGAGTCTAAAGGATCCCTAGTTTTCACCCTTAACCAGCAAGGAGATGTGGACTTCACTGCAGAAAGATCCTCCGGGTTGCTCTCTCCAGAATAGTCATGGACTTACAGCATTAGTGCTGATGGAGTACTAGTGTGGTCTGAATGGAGCCAAAGACTGTCACTGGGACAGCAGTCAGCATGGGACATGCCAGAGGATGAGACAAGAGTGTAGTCAGGAATGTAGCCAAGCATCAGAGATAGGACTAAAACAACAAACACTAAGCAGACATTCCAAACAGGGCAAGGCAGAAACATAAGCAATAATAAGGCAGATATCAGGATCAGGAACCAAGCAGTTAATTGCAATGCACAAGGACAAGATGCCAGCAATGTATGAAGCTCAATATCTAGAAATTGCATTGCAAAACAACGCCCCTTTAAATTGGCCACAAGGCCTGACATCATCTTCTGACGCCAACTGCCTTGGAAACTGGACACCACTGTGTAGACTTATAAGATGTGCCGCAGCCTAAACCAGCAGGACAACAACAACCCTAGGAATAAGTGTGTTCTGATGAATATGACCAACAAATTACAAAACCGCATACAAAATGCAAAATATATTGATGCGTTTTTGGTCCATTTCCCCTTATAGGGATCACTTGACCCTGCAGATTATAAAGATACAAAAACCGCATGCAAAACGCAGTTCACACCGATGCGGTTCTGATGCGGTTTTCTTCAGAATGATGCTCTGACCTTGCAGTCCACTCCAAGAACTGTTTTTAAACTGTTTTAATGTGCATTAACTATATGGGAAGTAATATTTATGATTATTATCTTCGTTTAAGTATGTTTTAATTATGAATTGTAACATGAAGTTAGCAGCAATCAAATCCACTCCACATATTGGAATAAGCACAAAAAAGCACAATTGTGGGTGGGACAACACCATTTTTTAAGGAGTGAGAATCCACTCACTCGGTGGCCACTGAGGAAGGGGCGTAAGACCCTGAAACGCGTCTGACATTACAGAGTGAGCGTGGATTCAAATAAAATAACAAAGAAGCTGGATATCAGAAGTTTTAAGCGCATGTGATCTACCTCTAGAACCGGAGTTACAGCCGCACAGCAGTGACATCATCTAAGCGTCCGTCCGGAACCCCAGACAACCAGGTCACGTGGGACGCCACGCTCAGCCGTGTACGGCCACCTGGGAAACCAGCGCTGCGGTCAGGCAGCAAGGAGGGGTGAGACCAGGAGATCGCAAGCGGCAAGATATTGTAAGTAACCTGGAGGCTAGTTCCAACGTGCATTACTTGTACGCATCTCTGCACCTTCAACGTGCATTACTTGTACGCATCTCTGCATATTTACAACACCGGACACTGGCATATAATCATCACTATTGCTTTATTGGATTTGGGCATAGTGCGTTCATTATATCATTGCCCCAATTAGTTGCAGTGCCATATCTACCTACTGGTACTGTATAATCAAGACTATTGATCCGGACATTGATTACCACTACTACAATTGGGACATTGTTTGTATGAATTTTGTGCTGCTACATCGCACTTACAGCATTGTGTAGGCTACTGCATATCATATACCACTACTACAATTGGGACATTGTTTGTATGAATTCTGTGCGGCTACATCGCACTTACAGCATTGTGTAGGTTGCTGCATATTATATATGTATTTTGATGTATGTTTTATGTATATTTTAGGGGTTTGTTTTTAGAGTATTAAAATATCATTTAATCATCCATTTAGTGTCTCCCTCTTGAGTGTGCCCCCTCACTTTTGCATACGTTCTAGAAGCCAGAAGATGATGCAGGAGGAGTACAGTCTAGCTGGCTAGCAAGTATACAAAGCTACTTTAAGAACTGAATCAGCAGATCATCAGGAGACCATTCTAACAAAGTAAAATTGGTAAATGTGAATAAAACCCTTAATGGTTAATCCCAACAACTATAGTACATTCCTTTGAGAGTTTTATACCTATTTGCTTCATTGTATGTGTTATAATTGCATGCCTGCAGTTCCATATATACTCTTTGTACTGATAGGCATCTTATTTTGTTCTGGTTGACATCTACATCTATATAGTGTCTAACAAGGCACCTGGAATCATCGTGGATGGAAGGCATGTGTCCCCGAGGTTCCTGGCCTCGGTGAAGTAAGAATCGGTATTTTATGTATCAGCAGCAGCTATTTCTAATTGACACCATGATATTTAGCATGGCTGTCATAGCTGATCCGGGACGGCTCTTACTGGGAGTAGTCAAAGTGCTGGGTGGGTGACTACTCCTCATGTTCCAGGCCGGGTTTTGCCAGGCAGAAAAACCAGCCAGCACTGCCAGGTGTGGTGGATTTACCTCTCTCTGACAGTGAAGCTCAGGAGTCTGTGTGCTGTGAACTGAGGGCTGTGCTTGGATTTGAGGTTTGAGCTGGGCTGGAGGACTCGGGCCCCTCTAAAGGCGAACAGGCTGCCTATGGACTTGATGAGGCTGAACTGCTAACAGGATGTGAATTAACACCCAGGCGAAAAGGTGACTTTTATTGTTTATGGACTTTCCTTGTGTGTGAACAAACACCAAGCCACCTGTGTTTTGTGATGCAGCTTATCAGCATTTTGTTATACACCAATGTGTGAATAAACACCGCTGTTTGATTCAAGAACTGTGTACTTTGCCTCTATACTGCATCCGCTAGTCCTAACTACTAGAGCGAATCCCCACAAGTGTCAGGGAGCAATCTTCTTCGCAGTGAAGCTGCAAAGGCATTTGAAAACCGACTGGTCAAAAAAAGGTGGCTTTCTTTCCATGTTCTACCATCAACACCCCTTAGCAAAGATGTACATACAATAGAGGCAGATAATGCAGTGTCTATGAGACCTTTGGAGAGACCCCTTCTTAGTAACATTCACTTTGGTACTGGGTGGGGGAAACTGTTGGACTCCCCTCTTCAGATGAACTGTACTGCGGTTATGTAGTAAATTGGCCAGAGAGTCATGGAGACAAACATTAGGCTCTTCTCGAAAACCTGTTAAGGTCCATTTTGATATTTACTGTAGGACACTCTCTAATCTGTCTACACTACTGTCCCTTAGTATTTTATAATAGTGCTATTTATGAAGACTGGAGGTGGAAACATCAGTGGACCATGAAGTTGCTATATTTTACAGATTTTTAAAATCAACCATTAATTCCTGACTTTTTTGAGCTTTTAATGGATACCGGTTTTTATGGCGACATCACATCATGCATATTCCACAGCAATAGCTTATACATTGGGGTTTTCATGGATAGGATGTCTTTCTTCTAATATAGATTCATATTTTTAGAGCATGCACCCATGATATTAAAATAACAAGTCAAGGAAAAAATAGATAGACGAGTGATTCAATGGTATTGAAAATTTAATTTGGAACAAAATTAGACATTCTTTCCTATAAACTGAAAGCAAAAAGACATCCTAAATGCATTGTCCAGTAAAGGGCCATAAAATACAGGATTTGGAAAATGGTGCCTTATATAATCCACTGCATTAAACAGCATTCCTAATATTGTACAGGAAATTGAGAAGTCGGCATCAAAAGGCAAATTGTACTTTGTTTTAAAATGTAGAAATCATAAAATGTGATGCAAAAACCATGCACAGCTTGCCATTAACTACATTATATACAGAACCATAGAGCAAGACGTAATTCAAATATCTGGTAACGTGGCAATTTGTTACAGATCAATAGCATTAGATACTGTACCTGTTGATGCTTAGTTGTGATGATGGTATCAGGTCATAGGAGCATAAAGTGGTGGCTTTTGGAGAGAATCTGCATGTGCATGGAGTTTGTATGTCCTCCCTGTGTTTGTGTGGATTTCCTCCAGGTACTCTGGTTTCCACCAAAAAGATGATCCACTGATTAGTGTTGAGTGCAAATATTCGAATAGCGAATATTAATCGCAACTTTGCAAATTCGCGAATATTTCTAATATAGTGCTATATATTCGCTATATCGAATATTAGTTTTTTTTTACATCTGAAGACATGATTCCTCCCTGCTTTTTTCTTGTGGGTCAATGAGTCATTGGCCCACAAGCAACTTAAGCAGGAAGGAATCATGTTTTCATATGGAAAATAAAATGACGAATATTCTAAAAAACAAATATAAAGCAATATAGGGAATATATTCGTTATTTAGAATATTCACTTTTTTTTTTCCAATCTGTACAGTTGTTCGCATACTCCTCCCCGACAAGCGTCCCCGTCACCATAGGAACGCCTGTGGGTTAGAAAATACCATCGGATCTGAGTTTTCCCTGAGATCGTGAAAACTCACATCCGATGGTATATTCTAACCCACAGGCGTTCCCATGGTGACGAGGACGCTTGTCTGGGAGGAGTATGCCAAAGAGGAATAACAGTACAGATTGAAAAAAAATATATAAGGACGAATATTCTAAATAACGAATATATTCGCCATATTGCTATAATTTCGTTTTTTAGAATATTCGTCATAATCTAAAACATGAAGTTATAGCAATATAGCAAATATTCGTGAAATACACATATAGACTGCAATTTAGCTAATATAGTGCTATAGTATTTTTTTTTTTAATAGTGTAGATTTTTTCCAAATCTGAACTTCAGAAGAGACAAAAAAAAATTGACTTTAAAAAAAAGATTATAGCACTATATTAGCTAAATTGCAGTCTATATGTGTATTTTACGAATATTCGCTATATTGCTATAACTTCGTTTTTTAGAATATTCGGAATATTCTAAAACAAGAATATATAGCGAATATTCGTAAAATACACATATTAGCCATAGCCATAGCCAACCAATAGGAAAGTTGCCTTATACAGTTAAAAGAAAATCGCAATACGCAAATAATTAAATCGCATATTATTCGCGATAGATAGAATAATGACAAATTTTAGATTTCGACGAATATAAGACGAATATTCAATCGAATATTTGCGAAATATCACGAAATCGAATATGGCACCTCCCGCTCATCACTAATACTGATAGGGAATCTAGATTATGAGCTTCTCTGGGGACGGTGATTGATGACAATGTCTGTGAAGTACTGCATGTTAGGTAATTAGTGTTGAATATTCGAATTGCGAATTTTTATCGCAAATATCGGCACTTCGAGAATTCGCAAATATTTAAAATATAGTGATATATATTTGTAATTTCGAATATTCAATATTTTTTTTTAATCAGTACACATGATCCCTCCCTGCTTCTAGCTTGTGGGCCAATGAGAAGGCTGCAATATCTTTAACTTTAGGAGTAGTGTTGATTATGAATTTTCGTAATGCAAATTTTCGTAATTGCAAATTTTTCAATTACTGATTTCCACAATCAAGAGAATAATGACTGGAGATAACGAATTCTCGAATTCGCTAATATATGGCGAATATTCGCCCAAATATTTGCGAAATATCACAAATTCAAATATTGCCCCTGCCGCTCATCACTATAGGTAATTAGCTAATGGTTAACCATGTTGAATGTTTCCAGTGGCATCATTTTAATTAAAAACTTGGTTGGAGTAGAGTAAGATATCAGTCAGTACTCACCTTACTGATCCTACGATTGTGCTTCAGTCCCGCTCTTCTCCACTTGCTGTTCTCTATCAGACACCCTGAGGCAAAGACAGAGGCATTTTGTAACTGCTTCTACAAACCGGATTCCAAAAAAGTTGGGACACTAAACAAATTGTGAATAAAAACTGAATGCAATGATGTGGAGATGGCAAATGTCAATATTTTATTTGTAATTGAACGTAGATGACAGATCAAACGTTTAATCCGAGTAAATGTATCATTTTAAAGGAAAAATACGTTGATTCCAATTTTCACGGTGTCAACAAATCCCCAAAAAGTTGGGACAAGTAGCAATAAGAGGCTGGAAAAAGTAAATTTGAGCATAACGAAGAGCTGGAAGACCAATTAACACTAATTAGGTCAATTGGCAACATGATTGGGTATAAAAAGAGCTTCTCAGAGTGGCAGTGTCTCTCAGAAGCCAAGATGGGTAGAGGATCACCAATTCCCACAATGTTGCGCAGAAAGATAGTGGAGCAATATCAGAAAGGTGTTACCCAGTGAAAAATTGCAAAGACTTTGCATCTATCATCATCAACTGTGCATAACATCATCCGAAGATTCCGAGAATCTGGAACAATCTCTGTGCGTAAGGGTCAAGGCCGTAAAACCATACTGGATGCCCGTGATCTCCGGGCCCTTAAACGACACTGCACCACAAACAGGAATACTTCCAGAAACCATTGTCAGTGAACACAATCCACCATGCCATCCGCCGTTGCCATTTCTAAGCAAGATCCACAAGCTCAGGCGTTTTCACTGGGCCAGGGATCATTTAAAATGGAGTGTGGCAAAATGGAAGACTGTTCTGTGGTCAGACGAGTCACGATTCGAAGTTCTTTTTGGAAATCTGGGACGCCATGTCATCCGGACCAAAGAGGACAAGAACAACCCAAGTTGTTATCAACGCTCAGTTCAGAAGCCTGCATCTCTGATGGTATGGGGTTGCATGAGTGCGTGTGGCATGGGCAGCTTGCATGTCTGGAAAGGCACCATCAATGCAGAAAAATATATTCAGGTTCTAGAACAACATACGCTCCCATCCAGACGTCATCTCTTTCAGGGAAGACCCTGCATTTTTCAACAAGATAATGCCAGACCACATTCTGCATCAATCACAACATCATGGCTGCGTAGGAGAAGGATCCGGGTACTGAAATGGCCAGTCTGCAGCCCAGATCTTTCACCCATAGAGAACATTTGGCGCATCATAAAGAGGAAGGTGCAACAAAGAAGGCCCAAGACGATTGAACAGTTAGAGGCCTGTATTAGACAAGAATGGGAGAGCATTCCTATTTCTAAACTTGAGAAACTGGTCTCCTCGGTCCCCAGACGTCTGTTGAGTGTTGTAAGAAGAAGGGGAGATGCCACACAGTAGTGAAAATGGCCTTGTCCCAACTTTTTGGGGATTTGTTGACACCATGAAATTCTGATTCAACATATTTTTCCCTTAAAATTGTAAATTTTCTCAGTTTAAACTTTTGTTCCGTGATTTATGTTATATTCTGAATAAAATATTAGAAGTTGGCACCTCCACATCATTGCATTCAGTTTTTATTCACGATTTGCATAGTGTCCCAACTTTTTTGGAATCCGGTTTGTACTTTCTCTTTTCTAATATACACAGAAGTCAATGAAAACTATGTAGTCAATAGAGGAAGCAGTTGTGCCACTGCCTCTATTGGAGCCAGCGATCACGCAATCACAGAGCATCTCCGGGCATAGCAGAGCACACTCAAATCAGCTCTGCCAATGACTGTGATCACCACAGCTGGCTGTTTTCCCTTGTAAATGGAGCTTCCATGGATGCCTGTCACGAGGGTGTCATGAGCCACGTCTGACTCCGTTATACCCGGGGTCAGGAAGTCGCAGCGGGTGGCTGCGCGCTCTATGTCTAAAGATCACGCTGCTTATTAATGATAGCTTTCTGTGTTTGCCTTGCAATCCTTTCTGTCTCACTCAGGGATCCGTAGCTTCTTCTCCTCAGCTGTTTCTTGTCTGTCACTCCCAACCTCCTTATATTCTCCCTCCCACTTCTCTGGTTGCCAGATATAGAGCTTCCTGCCTGGACTTCTATACTGACCCACTGGAGCTGTGTAGCTGTGATTCCTGGTTGTTGTTCCAGAGCGTTACCCTCCGGATCCCTGTTGGGCTTTTGTTGTCCACTGTTGTCGCCCACCTGGGATTATATGTTTTGTCTGTATTGTCTGTCCTCTCCTTGGTGTTTTCCTTTAGTGTTAGTGGTGCGGACTAGTGTTCCCACCGCCCTATTCACTACCTAGGGCTCATCTTAGGGAAAGCCAGGGTTTTAGGCACGTGATCGGCGTACGGGTGAGAAACCCGTCTCGGGACGTCAGGGCAGTCAGGTGCCAGCCTCAAGGTGAGTTAGGGGTCACCACCTTTCCCTCTCCCTTGGACAGGACCTTCCCTTTTCCCTCCCTTTGCGTCACGTATGTGATCGGCACGCCGGTCGTGATATTATATCTGGCCCTTATTTTGTGTAGGTAGAAAGAAAAAAATATATACTTTTTCTTTCTGCCTATTTAGAATCCAGCATGGATCCTATTGCTGCTTTGACAAAGCAACTTCAAGGCCTGTCTTTGGAGGTGGCAGGATTGAAGGCGTCGGTCCTCCAGCAACAGCAGCAATTGCAGCAGACCGCAAGCCCAGCGGTTGCTATGGGTAACCAGGTTGGTGCGGAACCCAAGGTTGTTCTTCCTGACAGATTTTCTGGGGGAAGGGACAAATTTGTGACGTTCCTTGAGGCCTGTAAGTTATATTTTAGGCTGCACCCTTACTCCTCTGGTAATGAAGAACAGCGGGTGGGGATTGTTATTTCCCTGCTTCAGGGGGACCCGCAATCCTGGGCGTTCTCTTTACCCACTGATTCCCAGGCTCTCCGGTCAGTGGATGAATTTTTTGGGGCCTTGGGTCTCATATATGATGACCCTGACCGAGTCGCCCTGGCTGAGTCGAAGTTACGGAGACTCCTACAGGGAGATCGGCCAGCAGAGGAGTATTGCTCAGAGTTCCGTAGGTGGGCTACGGATACTCAGTGGAACGACCCGGCTCTCAGGAGTCAGTTCTGTTCTGGGTTATCCAAAAGGGTTAAGGATGCGCTTGCGCTGTATGAGACCCCCCTTTCCCTTGATGCTGTTATGTCCCTTTCTATCAGAATAGACATCTTAGGGACAGATTGAAAAATCCTGAGCAATTGGTAACCCCTCCGAAGCAGCAGTTAGTCTGTACGAACCTAGAAGAGCCTATGCAGCTAGGAGGAACTACTCGTCAGGTCCGTCCTCCTGAGGCTCGCCATAGGCGTGGGGTTTGTTTTTTCTGTGGGGGGAGGGGTCATTTCATTAATGTCTGTCCTTCCTTTCTCAAAAACAAAAGACCGTCGGAACTGCTAACCCCAGGCTGTGTGGAGGATGTCAGCCGGGGGGGTATACGTTTCCTCCATACAAGCATCTCAATTTGTGTTGCCAGCCGTTGTTGTTTTTGGTGTTAAAGGGATTCTGTCACCAGGTTTCACCCCCTCCAGATAAAAATATGGTTATGTTCAGGGAGCTTTCACGATTCCTAATGTGGTCTTATAAATGTAATCTGTAGGCTCATTTTGCTAAAAAAAAAACGCTATTACTAACCTGTCATTCAACAAAATAAGGTGCCCAAGGGGATGTAAATGGATCCAAGCTGCCGCCCGCACCCGCCACCGTTCGTGCCCAGCTCCGCCTTTCCCGACCTCAGCGCCGCCTCATAATCCTGTGTGACGCCTCCGGCTCTCCCTCCCTCCCCCCTCCTTCTGCTCTAACATCTCGCGCGTGCGCACAGGGCTCTGGCAGTGTGCAGGTCATCGAGAGGTTGAGCGAAGTGCCGGCGCATGCGCACTTCGCTCTATGAAGCCGAACAGAGAAGTCTGCACGGGCGCATCAGGCAGAGCCCTGTGCGCACGCGCGAGATGTTAGAGCAGAAGGAGGGGGGAGGGAGGAAGAGCCGGAGGCGTCACACAGGATTATGAGGCGGCGCTGAGGTCGGGAAAGGCGGAGCTGGGCACGAACGGCGGCGGGTGCAGGCGGCAGCTTGGATCCATTTACATCCCCTTGGGCACCTTATTTTGTTGAATGACAGGTTAGTAATAGCGTTTTTTTTATCAAAATGAGCCTACAGATTACATTTATAAGACCACATTAGGAATCGTGAAAGCTCCCTGAACATAACCATATTTTTATCTGGAGGGGGTGAAACCTGGTGACAGAATCCCTTTAAGACGGAGACTATTTCTTTCTTTCTAGACAGTGGAGCAGGGGTAAATTTGATAGATGCCCATTTTGCCCGCACTATGGGTTTGTCTCTCTGTATGCTACAGAGACCTATTCCCATATTCGCTATTGATTCTGCTCCTCTGTCTCAGAGAAACCTCACTCACATTGTCCATAACTTACACCTTCGGGTAGGGGACCACCATAACGAGTGTCTTTCATGTTACGTTCTGGAGGGCCTTCCCTCTCCTGTGGTATTGGGTCTTCCCTGGTTGGTAGCGCACAATCCAGTGGTGGATTGGCAAGCCAGGGAGATATTGGAGTGGAGTGAGCATTGCAGAGAAAATTGCTTAAATAGCAATTGCTTAGTCGCCTCCATAGCTACTCTACCTACATTTGTTTCGGACTTTGAGGACATTTTTTCTGAAAAGGGTTGTCAGAAGTTACCACCTCACCGTCCTTATGATTGCCCGGTTAACCTGATTCCCAGTGCAAAATTACCCAAGACCAGGTTATATAATCTTTCGGGTCCCGAGAGACAAGCCATGAAAGATTATATCTCCGAGAGTCTGGCTAAGGGACACATCAGACCCTCTTCATCACCCGTGGCTGCAGCGTTTTTCTTTGTTAAAAAGAAAGATGGGGGCCTGCGTCCTTGCCTAGATTTCCGCGAACTAAACCGGATAACCATCCGAGACCCATACCTTCTTCCTCTCATTCCTGACCTGTTTAATCAGATTGCGGGTGCTAGGTGGTTCTCCAAACTTGATCTTAGGGGGGCCTACAATCTGATTCGTATCAAGGAAGGGGATGAGTGGAAGACAGCTTTTAACACCCCTGAGGGGCATTATGAAAATCTAGTCATGCCTTTCGGTCTGACCAATGCTCCTGCTGTCTTCCAACATTTCGTTAATGATATTTTTAGTCATCTTATCGACAGGTTTGTGGTGATATACCTAGATGATATTTTAATTTATTCGTCTGATCTGAAAACACATGAGGTACATGTCAGACAGGTACTGCAGGTCCTACGGACGAATAAATTATATGCGAAAATTGAAAAGTGTGTCTTCGCCGTTCAGGAAATACAGTTCCTGGGATATCTATCTGCTTCAGGTTTCCGTATGGATCCTAGGAAGGTCCAGGCAATTTTAGATTGGGATCTTCCTGAGAACCTTAAAGCACTGCAACGGTTCTTGGGTTTCGCAAATTTCTATAGAAAGTTCATTAAAAATGATTCTGTGATTGTCAAACCCCTTACTGACATGACTAGGAAGGGGACTGGTTTTTCTAAATGGTCTGACGCCGCTAAAATAGCATTTTCCTCTCTAAAAGAGAGGTTTACCTCGGCACCTGTACTAATTCAACCTGATGTCTCCCAGCCTTTTATTGTTGAAGTAGTTGCGTCAGAGGTGGGAGTGGGGGCTGTACTGTCTCAGGGTCCGTCTCCTGGCAAAAGGCGTCCTTGCGCTTTCTTTTCTAAAAAAACTATCTGCAGCGGAGAAGAACTATGATATTGGCAATAGGGAACTATTAGCTATTAAACTAGCGTTTGAAGAATAGCGTCACTTCTTAGAGGGGGCAATCCACCCCGTCACGGTGATTACGGACCACAAAAACCTTCTGTACCTCGAATCAGCTAAGCGTCTCACCCCTAGACAAGCTAGGTGGTCGCTATTTTTTACCAGGTTTAACTTTTTCATCACCTATCGTCCTGGGGCAAAAAATACCAAGGCAGATGCATTATCTCGTAGTTTCCCTGGAGGGGGTAATGTGGGTTATCCGGTACCCATTTTACAAAGAGGAGTGGTTGTCTCTGCTGTACACTCTGTTCTGGAGGGGAAGGTGTTAGAGGCCCAGGGGGACGCCCCGGTTACTTGCCCCTCAGAGAAATTATTCGTACCGTTAAACCTGCGTCTCGAATTATTGAAGGAACATCATAATTCGGCACTTGCTGGGCACCCGGGTAGTAAAGCAACCTTGGAGCTATCGTCTCGTAGTTTTTGGTGGCCAAGGTTGCGTTAGGATGTAACGGATTTTATGTCTACTTGTTCTACTTGTGCACGCGCGAAAGTCTCTCATACACGTTCAGCAGGGTCTTTATTGCCACTTGTCATTCCCAATAGGCCATGGACACATCTATCAATGGATTTCATCACTGACTTACCTTTGTCTGCGGGTAAAACAGTTATCTTGGTAGTAGCAGACAGGTTTAGCAAAATGGTACACTTTATTGCGTTACCCCCAGTACCTAATGCTAAGACTCTTGCTCAGGTGTTCATCAGTGAAATCGTGAAGCTTCACGGGGTCCCTTCCGATGTTGTTTTGGATCGGGGAACCCAGTTTATTTCAAAGTTTTGGAAACTTTTTTATTCTCGTTTGGGGGTACACTTGTCCTTTTCCTCAGCTTTCCATCCTCAGTCGAATGGACAAACTGAGCGTACCAACCAAAACCTTGAGACATACCTAAGGTGTTTTGTGTCTGAAAACCAAGAGGTGTGGTCATCATATTTACTGTTAGCTGAGTTTGCTATAAATAATCGCCGTCAGGATTCCACTGGCAAGTCCCTTTCTTGGTGCATATGGTTTTCATCCCCAATTCTGTACTTTTAAAGAAGGGGGGTCATCAGGGGTTCCCGAAGAGGAACGGTTTTCGTCATCTCTTTCATCTGTATGGCAGAAGGTGCAAGCTAACTTGAGAAATATGGGAGGTAAATATAAAAGCATGGCTGATAAGAAACGGTCGCCAGGTCCGGACCTAGGAGTGAATGACTGTGTGGTTATCTACTAGGAATATTAGGTTAAAGGTTCCCTCTTGGAAACTGGGTCCTAGGTTCATTGGTCCTTACAAAATAGTAGTAGCCATCATTAACCCCGTGGCTTTTCGCCTGGAGCTACCTCAGACTTTTAAAATCCATAACGTCTTCCATAAGTCGTTACTCAAAAAGTATGTTCCACCTCTAGAACCGTCACCGCTGCCACCCCCTCTTGTTATTGTTGATGGTAATCTGGAATTTCAAATATCCAAAATTGTTGATTCTCGTCGGGTCCGCCGCTCTCTTCAATATCTGGTGCATTGGAGTGGTTACGGTCCCGAGGAAAGAATGTGGGTTCCAGCGTCAGAGGTAAACGCCAACAGGTTAGTTCAGGCTTTCCATGCCTCTCATCCTGAGAGACCTGGTCCTGAGTGTCCGGAGGCCCCTCGTGGAAAGGGGGGTACTGTCGCGAGGGTGTCAAGAGCCACGTCTGACTCCGTTATACCCGGGGTCAGGAAGTCGCAGCGGGTGGCTGCGCGCTCTATGTCTAAAGATCACGCTGCTTCTTAATGATAGCTTTCTGTGTTTGCCTTGCAATCCTTTCTGTCTCACTCAGGGATCTGTAGCTTCTTCTTGTCTGTCACTCCCAACCTCCTTATATTCTCCCTCCCACTTCTCTGGTTGCCAGATATAGAGCTTCCTGCCTGGACTTCTATACTGACCCACTGGAGCTGTGTAGCTGTGATTCCTGGTTGTTGTTCCAGAGCGTTACCATCCGGATCCCTGTTGGGCTTTTGTTGTCCACTGTTGTCGCCCACCTGGGATTATATGTTTTGTCTGTATTGTCTGTCCTCTCCTTGGTGTTTTCCTTTAGTGTTAGTGGTGCGGACTAGTGTTCCCACCGCCCTATTCACTACCTAGGGCTCATCTAAGGGAAAGCCAGGGTTTTAGGCACGTGATCGGAGTACGGGTGAGAAACCCGTCTCGGGATGTCAGGGCAGTCAGGTGCCAGCCTCAAGGTGAGTTAGGGGTCACCACCTTTCCCTCTCCCTTGGACAGGGCCTTCCCTTTTCCCTCCCTTTGCGTCACGTATGTGATCGGCACGCCGGTCGTGATAATGCCCCACTTACAGCAGAAAACTAAAAACCAAAAGTTGACAAATTGTTAATGTCTCCCAGTGGTGTTTACCATCTCTTGGGGGAGGGGTGGTGGTATACCGTGCCAAAAATACAAACACGAATAAGTAAAAAAAATATATATAAAATACAAATAACCTAAAAAAAAGTCAAATAATGTCCACACTATCACCATTGTTGCCTTGTTTATTCAAGGCATACATATTAGGCATCGAAATGACCAAGACAAAAAAAGAAAATCTAGTATAATAATTTATTTGCTGAAAATGAAAAGAATAAAATCAATAATTAAAAAAGAAAGTATATATATACACTGCTCAACAAAATAAAGGGAACACAAAAATAACACATCCTAGATCTGAATTAATTAAATATTCTTCTGAAATACTTTGTTCTTTACATAGTTGAATGTGCTGACAACAAAATCACACAAAAAATAAAAATGGAATTCCAATTTTTCAACCCATGGAGGTCTGAATTTGGAGTCACCCTCAAAATTAAAGTGGAAAAACACACTACGGGCTGATCCAACTTTGATGTAATGTCCTTAAAACAAGTCAAAATGAGGCTCAGTAGTGTGTGTGGCCTCCACGTGCCTGTATGACCTCCCTACAACGCCTGTGCATGCTCCTGATGAGGTGGCGGACGGTCTCCTGAGGGATCTCCTCCCAGACCTGGACTAAAGCATCTGCCAACTCCTGGACAGTCTGTGGTGCAACGTGACGTTGGTGGATAGAGCGAGACATGATGTCCCAGATGTGCTCAATTGGATTCAGGTCTGGGGAAGGGGCGGGCCAGTCCATAACATCAATGCCTTCGTCTTGCAGGAACTGCTGACACACTCCAGCCACATGAGGTCTAGCATTGTCTTGCATTAGGAGGAACCCAGGGCCAACCGCACCAGCATATGGTCTCACAAGGGGTCTGAGGATCTCATCTCGGTACCTAATGGCAGTTAGGCTACCTCTGGCGAGCACATGGAGGGCTGTGCGGCCCTCCAAAGAAATGCCACCCCACACCATTACTGACCCAATGCCAAACTGGTCATGCTGGAGGATGTTGCAGGCAGCAGAACGTTCTCCACGGCGTCTCCAGACTCTGTCACGTCTGTCACATGTGCTCAGTGTGAACCTGCTTTCATCTGTGAAGAGTACAGGACGCCAGTGGCGAATTTGCCAATTTTGATGTTCTCTGGCAAATGCCAAACGTCCTGCACGGTGTTGGGCTGTAAGCACAACCCCCACCTGTGGACGTGGGGCCCTCATATCACCCTCATGGAGTCTGTTTCTGACCATTTGAGCAGACACATGCACATTTGTGGCCTGCTGGAGGTCATTTTGCAGGGCTCTGACAGTGCTCCTCCTGTTCCTCTTTGCACAAAGGCGGAGGTAGCGGTCCTGCTGCTGGGTTGTTGCCCTCCTACGGCCTCCTCCACGTCTCCTGATGTACTGGCCTGTCTCCTGGTAGCGCCTCCATGCTCTGGACACTACGCTGACAGACACAGCAAACCTTCTTGCCACAGCTCGCATTGATGTGCCATCCTGGATAAGCTGCACTACCTGAGCCACTTGTGTGGGTTGTAGACTCCGTCTCATGCTACCACTAGAGTGAAAGCACCGCCAGCATTCAAAAGTGACCAAAACATCAGCCAGGAAGCATAGGAACTGAGAAGCGGTCTGTGGTCACCACCTGCAGAACCACTCCTTTATTGGGGGTGTCTTGCTAATTGCCTATAATTTCCACCTGTTGTCTATCCCATTTGCACAACAACATGTGAAATTGATTGTCACTCAGTGTTGCTTCCCAAGTGGACAGTTTGATTTCACAGAAGTGTGATTGACTTGGAGTTACATTGTGTTGTTTAAGTGTTCCCTTTATTTTTTTGAGCAGTGTATATATATATATATATATATATATATATATATATAGCTGAAAAATGGCAGCATTAAACAAAAGGAAGCAAAAGAGGGAGGTGCAAGCCCAATGGGATGCAACTATTGCCCAAATAAACAAAAATAGCAAAAAGGCAGCACTCTCACATATAAAAAAGGTTTATTCACCCATGCAAGACGTGATGTTTTCGCTCAACACTAGAGCATTTCTCAAGCCAAAATCTTTTTTCCTTTTATTTTATTCTTATATGTGAGAATGCTGCCTTTTTGCTATATTTATTTATTTTATGCACTTACATAGCACTACTATATTCTGCAGTGCTTTACAGACATTAGCATCCAACTTTCCCCAGTAGGGCTCACAATCTAAGTTCCCTATCAGTATGTCTTTTGAAGTGTGGGAGGAAACCGGAGTACCCGGAGGAAACCCACGAGGAGAACATACAAACTTCACGCAGATGTTGTCCTTGGCTGCATTCAAACATAGGACCCCAGCGCTGCAAGGCACCAGTGCTAACCACTGAGCCATCGTGCCACCTATCCTGTATAAAAAAAAATTGGACAGCTAGTAAAGAAGAAAAGTAGTTTTCAAAATTTTATTAAAACATGCTGCAAAAATTATGTAGTAGCCCAACAAATAAAAAAGTTATGGCCGTCAAACCGTTAAGTGAGAGAGGTCTCTATAAAGTGTCTGGTCATAAGGTCATTTCAGGCCTGATCATTAAAGGAACAAATATATGTGGGGATTCGCTCTGGTAGACAGGACAAGTGGGTGCAGTATAGAGGCAAAGACACGTTTGTAACTCAAAAACTGCAGTGTTTATTCACATTAGTTGCAGGTTCACAGTATGACAGTCCATTTTCAGTATTGGTGTTAGTTCACACCCAAAACAGTTCATACAGAAAAGCATTCACCTTTGATCCTGAGTGTTCATGCAGCCAGGCAGTAGCGCAGGGGCAACATGTGAGGTGCACCGTGGACCGATGAGGGGCCAAATTGAAACACACAGTTCATCAGTTTACTCACGGTTAGCAGAAAGCCTCCCTGGGCTGGCAGCACAGTGTTGAGGTGGACAGCACGAAATCCTCCGATGCATGCTCTGTGGTAGGAAGTATCAGCCAAGATGGTGGTTGAGGTGCCCTTGATGTTAGGGGTGCTTACGGTGCTTGTTGCCGCTGAGTCCCTTGATGGTTTTTGTCGTGACACCAGTACCGTTAATGGTGGTACAACCAATAGTGGTAATAATGAGGTAGACAGTGGTAAGATGCAACTCACAACTTTTACTGTTGATGACTTTGGTTGCAGCAGTACAAAAATGCAGTCTCTTGATGCTAACAGAGTTGATTCTGCAAATCCACTGTTTCTAGGCTTTTTAGGCTTGACTTGGACTTAGCCAGATATTTTCTGTATCAGTGCAATTTGGTGAGGTTGCCGAAGGCTATGGTTTCCTTCACCTGAATATCCCAAAGGTCTTTGATGCCTGATTTATGGCTTTTATCCTTTGGATATATATAAGTCCTTTTTCCTTGTCCCTTTCTGGACTAAACTTTCATCAGAGCAGAAGTGCTAGATCTGCACTCTCTCACTCTCAGCATCAGTCTACTACTCACTGATCTCCACACTGATCTCAACTGTCCTGTCTCCACTGTCTAACTAGGCCTGAACTAGGTATATATAGAACCTAAGTTTTATCCCCATCTAGTGGTGGGATGTATAAATTACACCTAATCTGCCTGGTAACAGGGATTTTTCAGATACATTAATACAAAGTCATACAATACCGCACAATACAATTGTTAAGACAAAAAGTGCTTTTAAGCAGTGCCCACACACACGTAGTGGGACGCTGCATTTAATCCACACCTGGCTGAATGCTCAGCCTCAGAAAGTCCCCCTGCAGGCTTTAGGTGGCCTGCTCTCCCGACAAACTTTCTTTAGCTTTCAGCCCACACACAGGCCTCAGATCTCAGCAGAGTTTCACACAGCTCCTGTGTCAGAGAAGAGTAATCCACCCACCTGACACTGCTGTCTGTTTTTTATAGGCCTGTTAAAACCCAGCCTGGACCGTGGGGAGTAGTCACCCACCCAGCACTTTGAATTCTGCCAGTAAGAGCCGTCCTGTATCAGCTATTTACAGCCATACTAGATAGCAAGGTGTCACACAGCAACTGCTGCTGACACCTGAAAACTGTCTCTTACTCCACTGAGGCCAGGAACCTTGGTGACACATACCTATCATCCACGATGATTCCTTGTACCTTCTTACATATATAAAAACTAAAATATACAGCAAAACCATGGAGCTAGATAACAAGATATGTTTAGATGTGGGTGCCTTAGAGTATATGTCTAAAGTCCTCACTACAATACTTTGCAAAGAGGGAATCACATCTGAACTTCTAGCCTGGGCAGTTCCTCCACTGAAGCTATTTCAGAACTACTGTACAGTGTTGTGTCTCGCTGTGCCTAAGAAGCCTCATTGTTGCTATTACTTTGCAGGTATAGCACAGAGAACACTAAAAATTTCTAAATACAAATGTAATGGTATAGGAAGTAAGTTCAAGGCAACAAAAAAAAAAAAGCACAAAAAAATCTCACAAAAATTTAAAATGGTCTAATAAAGGCTATGTTCACCTTCGGGGGCAATTATTTTTTGTGATTGCATTTTAGTCATTTTGGGCTAAAAATCTTTTTTTCAATTGGTCTTTATTAAAAAACATTGAGCCGATCTGTCACAAAGGGTTACTTGTTTTTCAAACTGTGTGATTGGTACTTTCCCTTTGTGCCATCATCTAATAAATCTTATCTGTAATTTACTAAAAGGTCATAAACACTTTTTTAAGCCACATTCTTATTAGTAAGATAAGAACTGAGCTATAATGAATGTTTATAATGTCAGAGAGCAGAGATAAGGAGTAGGGATGAGCAAACTCCAGTTCTTGAAGTTTGGGTTTATGCTGAATTGCGTTATGGATTCCGTTACCATGGAACATAACCCAATTCAATGACGGAATCCATAACGGAATGCCTTTAGAGGCATTCCATTATAATAGAAGTCTATGGCCAGCATAACGAATCCGTCCAGTATCCATTATGTAGGGGAGGACTTCAAAAACTGCAGTTCGCTCATCCCTAATAAGAAGCCATCACCATCAGGTGAACTGGCTGATGGAAAAGAGAGAAAATTTAGATCCTGCTACTAGAGAAATTCAGATCAGTGCAGGGAAAAGGACTCAGAATTTTTAATAAAGACCAAATGATTTCTAGCTCAAAATTAGTACAATGCCATAATAAAAAAAAAATTCCCCCAAAGGTGTACATAGCCTTTAAAATAGAGCCCCTTCTGATTGCCAGGTTTAAACTATGAAGGCAGCAGGATGTTGTTGTCAGGGTGATTCAGCAATGCATTAAAACAAGTATTTCATATGTATCCATTTTGTAACATTTTAAAAATGTCATAAAAAAATAATCGAAAAAATGTAGATATGTGATTCTTTGTACACAATCCCTCTAGAATGTCAATGCCACTGTTTATTACAAAACATTTTAAATTATGGCGCAAAATTAACTAATTCCTCAAGGTTAAAATATAGAAAAAAAACACACACACTGGAGATTCAGTTGAACCATGTTTCGGAATGAATCAGCTTTCAAATATTTTTTCTCCCTTTTTCATTTCATTCGCATAATTGCTTTCCCATATCGAGTAACCTTTAGAAGATAAGTTTAAGAATTACTCATCGTGGTAAAAAAAAAAAATAATCCAGTCCCCTTGAATGTTAACCATTTCAGATTCATAGGTATCATAAAATGTAAGAAATGTATTGACATTTACTTACATCAGACATAGAAAATACACTTGCATTCGTATTTAATGCATGGAGAATGAGAAGTATCATCCCCGATCCATGATACGTGCTTGTTTTACTATTAAACATTTCTTGTAAAAAAATAAAAATAATTTCGTAGAAATTACCTACTTTAGGTATTGGATCATTTTAAATATGGTGAAGGTCAGTATCATAATATTGTTTTGGTATTGCTATCCTATCTTATGTAGCCAAATATATTTGAAAAAAATCTATAATTCAAATTTGGAAAAACCTTCGTTTCGTCAGCGTTATTTGACCTTAGATTATTCAGTTTTGATTTTTGTCATAGACCAATTAGTGTTAAATGTATGCATCTTTCACTGCTCATTTGTAAATTCTGATGTACAAAATTTAGTTTTAAACATTCAAAACAGCTTTGTCTTTTGTTGTAGCTGATACTGTTTACATTATGTTTTTATTTAACCATTTACAGATTTTTTAAATAAAATTTTATGTGAAAAAATGTATGTCCATTGAATAGCAAAAAACTAAATGGCTGCACACCGTTATATATACAAACAATAGAGCTAAGAAATGGGGGTCATTCTAGATAAAAGTGGTACAATACCGACTATAAATAAATAATGGAAGCTCTTGGCGCACATAAGTGTCGGGCCCATCTACCAGGCGTCAAGGTGGCTTCCGCAGATGGGTCCCTATTAGGGTTGAGCGAACCCGAACTGTAAAGTTCGGGTTTCCTACCGAACTTTAGGATTTTTGGACTCCGGACCCGAACCCGAACATTTTCGTAAAAGTTCGGGTTCGGTGTTCGGCGCTTTTTGAAAGGCTGCAAAGCAGCCAATCAACAGGCGTCATACTACTTGCCCCAAGAGGCCATAACAGCCATGCCTACTAATGGCATGGCTGTGATTGGCCAGAGCAGCATGTGACCCAGGCTCTATCTAAGCTTGGGTCACGTAGCGCTGCACGTCACTCTACTGTTACAAGTGTAGGGAGAGGATGCTGCTGGACTTGTGATTTCAGGGAGAGCATAGGAGAGAAACTAACTCAGCGCTCTACAGACAAATAGTTGTGTGGGTGCAGGCCACTATCGTTTTACCCTGCCCTGAGCTCATTGACCAAAAATACTAACTTTTAGAATTCTGTTAGTTAGGTGGGTGGCGGCGGCAGTGGCCACTTTATGCATGCTCAGTGCACCAGCACTGCATCTGAGCTTTTGGGACATTGCAAATCACCTTTTTTTGGGGGGGGAAACGACAACATCTGTATTAGTCAGTGTGCAATTTTAAGCTAGAAATACACCCATCATTTTCTGGGGTTTGAAAAACACACATTTGTTTCTCAAAAAACAGTATTTGCCAGATCTGCAAATGTTACATTCAAGTTAAATATATACAGCATTCATATTCTGTTTGCACAAAAAGTATTTTTTTGCTATCTACAACATCTGTATTAGTCAGTGTGCAATTTAAGCTAGAAATACACCCATCATTTTCTGGGGTTTGAAAAACACACATTTTTTTCTCAAAAAACAGTATTTGCCAGATCTGCAAGTGTTACATTCAAGTTAAATATATACAGCATTCATATTCTGTTTGCACAAAAAGTATTTTTTTGCTATCTACAACATCTGTATTAGTCAGTGTGCAATTTAAGCTAAAAATACACCCATCATTTTCTGGGGTTTGAAAAACACACATTTTTTTTCAAAAAACAGTATTTGCCAGATCTGCAAGTGTTAAATTCAAGTTTAATATATACAGCATCCATATTCTGTTAGCAAAAAAACTGTTTTTGGGCAATCTACAACATCTGTATTAGTCAGTGTGCAGTTTTAGCTAGAAATACACCCATCATTTTCTGGGGTTTGAAAAACACACAAATGTATTTTTTCAAAAAACAGTATTTGCCAGATCTGCAAGTGTTAAATTCAAGTTAAATATATACAGCATTCATATTCTGGTAGCAAAAAAAGACTTTTTGGGCAATCTACAACATCTGTATTAGTCAGTGTGCAATTTAAGCTAGAAATACACCCATCATTTTCTGGGGTTTGAAAAACACACTTTCTGCAAGTGTTAAATTCAAGTTAAATATATATAGCATTCATATTCTGTTAGCAAAAAAAGACTTTTTGTGCAATCTACAACATCTGTATTAGTCAGTGTGCAATTTAAGCTAGAAATACACCCATCATTTTCTGGGGTTTGAAAAACACACTTTTTTTTTCAAAAAACAGTATTTTCCAGATCTGCAAGTGTTAAATTCAAGTTTAATATATACAGCATTCATATTCTGTTAGCAAAAATATACTTTTTGTGCAATATACAACATCTGTATTAGTCATTGTGCAATTTAAGCTAGAAATACACCCATCATTTTCTGGGGTTTGAAAAACACACTTATTTGACAAAAAACACTATTTTCAGGCCTTGCAGCATCAGCACGTGTGAAATTACAGGCTTATATACTGCTGTCAAATTCAGTTGTTAAACAAACAGTCGTTTGGGCTCCAAAAATTAAGTTGGCAGCCTTTGATGCAGATGTCATTGTGAGATACACCCTTAATATATTTGGGTTACATTCAGAGATTTTAAATACCGCCATTTGGTGCACCAATATAAAATTCAGGCCTACAGAGGTTCAGGCCCTGTGAGATACCACCTCTACATACAGGGGTTTGAATTAGGCATTTGAAATACAGCCATTTTAAATACCGCCTTTTTGTGCAAAGATATATTTACTTCAGGCCTACACAGGTTCAGGGCGTTTGTGATCCCCACTATACATACAGGGGTTTGAATTAGGCATTTGAAATACAGTCATTTGAAATACAGCCTTTTTGTGCAAAGATATATTTACTTCAGGCCTACACAGGTTCAGACTGTGTGAGATACCCCCCTATATACAGGGGTTTGAATCAGGCATTTGAAATACAGACATTTGAAATACAGCCATTTGGTGCAAATAAATCTTTAATTCAGGCCTACACTGATTCAGGGCGTGTTTGATCCCCCCTATACATACAGGGGTTTGATTCAGCCATTTGAAATACAGCCTTTTTGTGCAAAGATATATTTACTTCAGGCCTACACTGGTTCAGGCCCTCTGAGATATTACCTCTACATACAGGGGTTTGAATTAGGCATTTGAAATACATCCTTTTTGTGGAAAGATATATTTACTTCAGGCCTACACTGGTTCAGACCGTGTGAGATACCCCCCTACATACAGGGGTTTGAATCAGGCATTTGAAATACAGCCATTTGAAATACCGCCTTTTTGTACAAAGATATATTTACTTCAGGCCTTCACTGATTCAGGGCGTGTGTGATCCCCCGTATACATACAGGATTTTGAATCAGGCATTTGAAATACAGCCATTTGAAATACAGCCATTTGGTGCAAATAAATCTTTAATTCAGGCCTACACTGATTCAGGGCGTGTGTGATCCCCCCTACATACAGGGGTTTGATTCAGCCATTTGAAATACAGCAATTTGAAATACAGCCATTTGAAATACAGCCATTTTGTGCAAAGAAATCTTTAATTGAGGCCTAGTCTGGTTCAGGCCGTGTGAGAAACACCCTTTACATACTGTCGTTCTTTTTTACTATTAATTAAACACCCATTTAGGGCAAGATCCTAAATTCAAAAAATATGAGGAGAGCGTCAAATAAGGGACGTGGCCCAGGTCGTGGTGCTGCTGGTGGAGCTCCTGTTGCAGGGAGAGGACGTGGTCGATCTGTGCCAGCTACACGCAGGGCCGGATTAACGTAGGGGCTGATGGAGCTGCAGCTCCAGGCCCCTACCATAAAATAGGCCCATCTGCCAGCCAAAAGGCCGTCGGGAGGGTTCAAAGTCCTGTGTTGTACACAGCGCAGCGTCACATAGCAGCACACAGACAATGACACAGGCAGCAGGGAGCCTGAGGGAGGGACTCGGGAGGAGCGTAATATGAGCCTAGAGTGGATGCTGCTTCTGCCAGCCCCTCCCCTCCCCGCCCACCAACCAATCAGAGCTGAGGCAAGGCAAGCCCTAGCAGCTCTGAGTCATCTGAGTAGTACAGGGAGTCTTCACAGGTCCTGTAAGGGAACTGCACAGTGTAAAGTGTAGTTCTCAGGTTAGAACAGTGCATCTGCCAGGACCTGTGATGACATCATCTTCAGCATCACAGGTCCTGCAGAATCTAGCAAAGGAACTGCACCAAAAATGGTGTAGTTCCTAGGTTTGAAAGGTACATCTGCCAGGACCTGTGATGACATCATCACAGGTCCTTCAACCCCTAACAGCAAGTATTAGAAGTTCACAATCAGCTCTGCATTGATCCATACAGACTGGAATGGAGTGGTAAGAGGAGGTCCTCCACTTTTTATCATTTACCCCCCCCCCCCTCCATGCCCTGTTTTTACTCATTGCTCACTCATGTATACTACTTCAGACAGGTACAGTGACCACAACCTCATGTACTTCACACACACATGCATAACTGACCACATATTTCTGTAAACACTGCATCTACAGTATTATACCTTGTATGCCTCACATATATATATATACACACACACACTGCATATATTGCCCAGTATTATAGATGCAATATGTACAGATATATAATATATACAGCAGTGTACTGATATGTGAGGTACAAGGTATAATATATGCAGTGTGTATAGATATATTGTATATACAGCAGTGTACTGATATGTTAGGTACGAGGTATAATAGATGGTGTGTACAGGTATATTGTATATACAGTATTGGATTGATATGTGAGGTACGAGCTGTAATTTATACCTCCTGTATATACTATATATCTGTACACTGCATCTATTATACCTCGTACCTCACATATCAGTACACTGCTGTGTATACTATATACCTGAACACACTGCATATATTATACCACGTTCCTCACATATCAGTACACTGCTGTATACACTATACATCTGTACACACTGTATCTATTATGCCTCTTTTGTGTGCCAGGCCTGTTTTGTAATCCCAATCCGGCCCTGATGGCATAAATTATAAAACAGCAGCGAACTTAGTTCATGGAACAAAGAGAGAGGCCTGGAATGGGTAGTGGGAGGGGCTATGAAAGGGGAATGGGGGCCCAATTTAGATTCTTGCTATGGGGCCCAGTGATTTCTATGTACGCCTTTGACAGGAGCAGAGAGATAAGAGAAGTGACAAATGACACAGAGTTTAGATTACAGGTTGAATTAACCCTTTAGGATCAAATTGGCTTCTCAGGAGATATATATGTTAAAGGCATCTCATTCAGTAGCTATATAACTAAGGGTGGGTTCACATCTCCTTTATGGATTCCGTTAAGTGGGGACTATTTTATTATCAGCCAGTGACTGTGTTACTGTAATACTGTTATCAATTCAGCACATAGTTTTCCCTGTGCATTCACATTTCACTTCACTTGGTTTGTTGTACTACTGTCAGTGTCAGACTGTTGTCACTGTGGGTAACAATGCACAACAGACAACAATGCACACCACAGTGACAGCTCCTGAGTCCTCCTGTCTGGCGTCAGCCTCAGCTTCCCTTCACTATCACTATAATCAATCACTCTTCCTGATCCTGACTCACTCATTAGAGAGCTGAAGAGCTGACTGAGTCAGCAGCAGCAAGTGAATCGAATGGATAGCATCTGCGCATGCGCACCGGTACCTAGAGTCTTCGGTTCACTTGCGAGTCAGCTCAGCAGTCAGTGACTCAGCAAGTGAACCCAAGATCCGATTCATGAATCGGTTCATTTGAATGAGCTGGTTCAAATTAAGCGATTCATCTGAAAGATCCGAACTTCCCATCACTACTGAGGCCATATCCGGCGGGCCGCAGCATTACAGGAACAGCACCAGCTGCTCTGACGTCCTGCCGCCAGATATACGTCACAAGATATCCGGCGGCAGGACGTCAGAGCAGCTGGTGCGGTTCCTGTAATGCCGGCCCGCCGGATATGACTTCAGTGCGCCCGTGGTTATCCCTCCTGCACGCTGCGCTGTGTACAACCTACTCAGCAGTTTCGACCAGCACATGGCCCACAGCGCTCAGCCACACCAGCCCGTGAGACAGCAGGAGCTTCTGGAGCAGGGCAGGTATCAGATAAACTCATCCAGTTGGAAGGGAGGGCAATCATAGTGCTGTTATGATTTATGGACACAGCTCTCAGCATGCTTAGCCAGCCTTCTATCTGGCTTTGCATCTTAAGAGTCACAGTCCACAGGCTGTTTCTGAGCCTGTGGACTGTGACTCTCAAGAAGCACAGCCAGATAGAAGGCTGGCTAAGCATGCTGAGAGCTGTCTCCATAAATCATAACAGCACTATGAAAATTACTGACTGGCTAAGCATGCTGAGAGCTCAGTCTAAATAACATAACACATTAAAGAAATTACTGTTTCTAGCTGCTAGTCCACAGTCCACAGTCCACAGCAGCTAGAAACAGTAATTTTCTTTAAAGGGATTCTGTCACCAGGTTTGACCCCTGTCAGCTAAACATATGCTGATATTCAGGGCGTCTTCACGATTCCTAATGTGGGCTTATAAATGTCATCTGTGGGCTTATTTAGCTAAAAAACAGCTATTACTAACCTGTCAGTCAAACAAATAAGGTGCCCAAGGGGATGTTAATGGGTGCAAGATGCCCGCCGCACCCGCCGCCGTTCGTGCCCAGCGCCGCCTTTCTGGACTTCTGCACCGCCTCCTAATCCTCTGTGCCGCCTCTCGCTCTCCCTCCCTCCCCCCTCCTTCTGCTGTAAGATCTCGCGCTTGCGCACAGGGCTCTGCCTGATGCGCCCGTGCAGACTTCTCCATTTGGCTTCTTACAGCGAAGTGCGCATGCGCCGGCACTTCGCTCAACCCCTGTATGCGCGAGATCTTACAGCAGGAGGAGGGGGGAGGGAGGGAGAGCGAGAGGCGGCACAGAGGATTCGGAGGCGGCGCAGAAGTCCGGAAAGGCGGCGCTGGGCACGAACGGCGGTGGGTGCGGCCGACACCTTGCATTCATTAACATCCCCTTGGGCACCTTATTTGTTTGACTGACAGGTTAGTAAAAGCTGTTTTTTAGCTAAATAAGCCCACAGATGACATTTATCAGCCCACATTAGGAATCGTGAAGACGCCCTGAACATCAGCATATTTTTAACTGACAGGGGTCAAACCTGGTGACAGAATCCCTTTAAAGGGTTTCTATCACTTGGTATCACATATTTAGGTGTCAGACACTAGCGATCCGCTAGTGTCTGCTCTAACAAACCATCCTAATATGATAGGTTTTGGGGCAGCCGTTTTGCTAAAATAACAACTTATATCTATATGCTAATGAGCCTCTAGGTGCTATGGGGGCGTCATTAGCACCTAGAGGCTCCGTCTACCTTCATAAACTGTCGCCGCCCAGCGCGTCCCTCCAGCCCGCCCATCTCCTGCTGAATGCGATCCTCTCCGTGCGCGTCTCTGTTCTGCGCATGCGCAGTGAATGTCTGACCGCTTCCCTGCTCAGACATCTCCACTGCGCCTGTTCCTCGGAGCACTATGATGTCATCGGGCAGGCGCAGTGGAGATGTCTGAGCAGGGAAGCGGTCTGACATTCACTGCGCATGCGCAGAACAGAGACGCGCACAGAGAGGATCGCATTCAGCAGGAGATGGGCGGGCTGGAGGGACGCGCTGGGCGGCGACAGTTTAGGAAGGTAGACGGAGCTTCTAGGTGCTAATGACGCCCCCATAGCACCTAGAGGCTCATTAGCATATAGATATAAGTTGTTATTTTAGCAAAACGGCTGCCCCAAAACCTATCATATTAGGATGGTTTGTTAGAGCAGACACTAGCGGATCGCTAGTGTCTGACACCTAAATATGTGATACCAAGTGATAGAAACCCTTTAATGTGTTATGTTATTTAGACACAGCTCTCAGCATACTTAGCCAGCCTTCTATCTGACTGGCTAAGCATGCTGAGTGCTGTGTCCATAAATCATAACACAGCTCTATGAAAATTACTGTTTCTAGCTGCTGTTGTCCACAGTCCACAGCAGCTAGAAAACAGTAATCTTCATAGTCATGTTAAATGATCACTATAGTGTCAGGAAAACAAAGCGGTTTTCCTGACACTATAGTGCCCTGAGGGTGCCCCACCCTCAGGGTCCCCCTCCCGTGGTCCCCCTCCATGTTGCCAAGATAGACGCCAAATGAAGGGGTAGTTGCAGGAACAAAATACTTTAATGGTATCGATAAAATATATATGTAATTAAGACACTGAGTGCAGTTCCATAAAAAGGCCCAGCAGAATCCTCAGCACCAGGCCCATGATGCTCTTAATCCGGCCCTGGCTACACGCACAAGTGAAACCCCTTCCTCAGGTGCGAGTAGGCGAAAAAACCTGCAGCAGTATTTGGTCGGGCCTAATGCTGCTCTACAAATGGTGAGGCCTGAACAAGTACAGGCGATAGTAGATTGGGTTGCTGACAGTGGATCCTTCACATTGTCTCCCACCCAGTCTCCTGCTGAAAGACCACAGTTGGCACCTGCAGCCGATGACCATAAGTCTTTCACCTCACCCCCTTGCAAATCAGCCAAGCAGTCTGAGCCCCAAGTCATGCAGCAGTCTCTTCTGCTTTTTGATGACTCTGTTAGCAGGGTTTGCCAGGGCCATCCACCTAGCCCTGCCCCAGAAGTGGAAGAGATTGAGTGCACCGATGCCCAACCACTTATTTTTCAAGATGAGTACATGGGAGGACCATCGCAGCACGTCTCGGATGATGACGAAACACAGGTGCCATCTGCTGGGGCTTTCGAAAGCGTGCAGACCCCACATGGAATCAAGGTCATGCAAGTGACCGATGTAGTTCGGAGGTAGAGGCGGTGGTCGCGCAGAGCCACCAGCACAGCAGAAGAGGGAGCATGGTGCAAAAGCGGAGCGGCTGTCCTCTAGACAGTACGCTTCCTACTGCCCACCGCAGCAAGGGACCGAGCACACCAAAGCCAGCTCCAAGGAGTTCCCTGGCGTGGCAGTTCTTCAGACAATGTGCTGACGACAAGACAAGACACGAGTGGTTTGCACGCTGTGCAATCAGAGCCTGAAGCGAGGCATAAACGTTCTCAACTTGAGCACAACCTGCATGACCAGGCATTTAAGCACGAGCTGCAGTGGAGTAGACCGTGGCGTAGGGATCGCCATAGCAACCATAGCAGTGGCTATGGGGCCCTACGCCACTGGGTGCCCGTCCGGACCGCATTCATTTTTTTAATTTAATTTTTTAACACACACAGGCACTGGCAGCCAGGCCCGACCACCCGCCCGGCTCGGGCCTGGCTGAGGGGAAGCCAAGGAGTAGTCAGGTCAGGACTCAGGACTGGAGCAGGCGGGCCCGTGGCGCACTGCCGCACGAGCAGAAGATGAGGTAGGCGGTGGAGGGGGCCGGAACGGGGGCGTACCCATAGGCGTGCGCATGGGGTGTGCCTGGGCACACCCTAATCACACCCCTGTGCTCCGCCTCCTGCACTGCCAGCCGCCCCGCACTAGTGTCCGACCGCACAGCTGCTTCATCATGTCAGAGAGTGTGACATACTACTGGATGCTGGTCTCATCTGTAGTGTAATCCATCCAGTCCAGACTCCACCCCCACTGCGCCACTGTGCTGTGCTCCGCCTCCTTGTCTCAGTCTCCCGGCGGCCGGCGGCGTAACGTCACTCACTCCGACGTCACGTGCCTGCTCCACCTGCTTCTAAAGTGGGAGGAGCATGCGCGTGCGGCGTGACGGAGTGAGTGACGTCATGTTACGCTGCCGCCGGCTGCCTATTTTGAATGTGAAGAGCGGGAGCCTACCTGCCCACCCGCGCACAGTGTGCCTAACTGCCCATGCCCAGTAGGCCAGAAGTGAATGGATTCTGATCTTCTTTTGTGCACTGCCAGCAGTCTGCCACAGTAAAAAGTAAAAGTCTGGAGTGGAGAGGAGTCCTGACTGTCCCCAGTAAGTTAGTGAAGTGTCAAGTGATAGATAAGGATTATTAGATAGTAGTATACATACTAGTCCATACTTTGCACAAGTTTATTATTTACAACTTAAAGGGAACCTGTCACCAAAAAAATCGCTTATTAAGCTGTTAATACTATTAACAGCTTAATAAGCGATTTTTTTGGTGACAGGTTCCCTTTAAGTTGTAAATAATAAACTTGTGCAAAGTATGTACTAGTATGTAGTACCTTATAGTGCTGCATAGTAGTTTCCTAATGCACTTTTTCTTCGTTTAGCCGCATTTTAGCTTCCTTGAGAAATTGATGTTTTATTCAGTCGCTGCCCCGTGCTTCAAGTCGGGTTTGAAGTCAAGGGGGCAGCGGCCTAGACGTCTCCAATCCTGCTCTCCCCGCCGCCTTTATTGACACGCCGGATCTCAGTGCCGGGACCGCGCTCCCAGCCCGCATGCGCAGTAAAGGGCTGCTGTAGCCTGTAGCGCTATCCCGGCTCCGGCTCGTACACTCAGCCGGCTTCAGTTTCGCACCTGCGCATGTGCCCGGCATCTTCTGTAACTGCGCTAGTATGTAAGGCTGGCAGGCACATGCGCAGTAGCGAAACTGAAGCCGGCTGAGTGTACGAGCCGGAGCCGGGATCGCGCTACAGGCTACAGCAGCCTTTTACTGCGCATGCGGGCTGGGAGCGCGGTCCCGGCACTGAGATCCGGTGTGTCAATAAAGGCGGCGGGAGGCTGGAGGCGGGGAGAGCAGGATTGGAGACGCCTAGGCTGCTGCCCCCCTGACTTCAAACCTGACGAAGCACGGGGCAGCGACTGAATAAAACATTGATTTCTCAAGGAGGCTAAATGCGGCTAAACGAAGAAAAGTGCATTAGGACACTACTATGCAGCACTATAAGGTACTACTAACAGCTTAATAAGCGATTTTTTGGTGACAGGTTCCCTTTAAGCTCACTTACATAAGGAACACGGGGTCTGTCTTACAATAGTTGCCGGCCTCCACCCCCTGTTGGGGGTCAGTCACTGTCAGGGACACTGTTATGGGGGGGGCCCATAATTTTTTTTTACTTTGGGGCCCATTTTTTTTGCTACGCCCCTGGGAGTAGACACCTCTGTAACGGATCCACTTCCGTTAACGGACGCTTCCTAGCTTGCGCCGAGGACCACAAGCACCGCACTGGACACCACAACCACCGCAGACTCCACAACCGCCATAGCTTAACTGGAGCTGCGCCGTCTTCCTTCCACCCTGAATGAACCTCCAGCATTCAGGACCGTGTGGGAAAGATCTCTCCTCCAGGGAATATGCAGAGCATAGCAATCCCCAGCGTGATACAGCAATTCCCTCCAATAACGAGACGAGGCTCCGTTTTGAAGGGTTAGAAAAACATGAACTGAACTGACTTCTTTATTGAGGGCTACCCGCCCGTATTTATGCAAGTCCGCACAATGCATCATGGTTTCCTCCTCTCTGCCCTGGAGACACCCGAAGAGCAATTCAATTATCTCTCAGGACAAAGGGAAATCACCAATACACATGTGGGAACAACAGGGCAGGAATTACCACCCAAATACACAAAATCCTCCCTTCTGTCTGTGGTATAATTATGGATTAACATAACTATCACAGACAGTAAAAATACAGTTTTTAAACATACATTGTAACTTTAAAACCATACATTCCATCTCCATAAAAATTACATATTTAAACTCAGCATACATCAAACAGAAACACTTCCAAAAATCACACAAATCCCTCTAGCGGATCAAAAGTTAAGTGGAAGTCCTTTATGACCGACCGCAAGCACAATTTCCTGCCCAAAACAGTTCCAAAGATTTGGGCTGTGCTGTCGGTCAATTTCATGCAGAAAAACGACTAAGTCCCATCTTCGAACGGGACTTAGTGTCTGGAGCTGAAAGTTCAGTATGGAAGAAGGTAAGGGTCAGCGGTGTTCGTGTATTTGCGCATCCGATTTTAGTTCCACAGAATCTTTAGTATACACCGCTGACCGCGTTCGGTCCTATTAACAGTGCAGACATGCGGCATAGTTCTGTTACACTGTTCTTGAAGGGTAATATGTCCCGGGGCCATAGTCGTAGGGCAGGAGGCTAGCCATAAGTTTTCTATAATGCCCAGTGGCAAATGGCAGTTTGTCACACATCTCCCCTTTGGGGGGAAGACTAACCAGGCACCTGACCTTCTGTCGGTCAGTGCCTCCGTTAGTCGATCCACCAACCCACAGTAACCAAATGCCCGAGTAGCCCACCCACAACAAACAGGTACAAGGGTGACCCACCCACAAGAAACAGTTACTGCACCTGGGTATTTTGCTGTGGTGATGGGGCAACATGCTGTGGGGACTTGAGGGAGGGCAGAGGCCGACTGCACTCTGCCCAGCTGCCAGCTCTTCTGCTGGGGTGCTGAGACCATAGTCCGGCTCAGTAGCCAGAGGAACATGGGAGTCAGCAGGGGTTAACATCGCCTCTGTTAACCCTGAGGCCACGTTAGGAGTTAACTGGGGAGGGGAATTTGTACTTACCCCCTCCTCCTGTTGTCCTGGTGAGGGTACTGGGGGATCTGGACAGGCTGTCCAGCATCCCGGTAGGTCAGGCGCAGAGACCACGGTCCCATCTGCGCCATCTGGGCGATTGGTGTCTCCCCTTGTTAGGGTAAGCTGCCGCTGGGGAGAGAGGGTGCTGCGCTCCTCTCCCTGAAACACAGGCTGCCGCTGGGGAGGAAGTACGACACCTTCAGCTCCCTGGGGTACACACTGCCGCTGGGGAGGAAGGACGACACCTTCGGCCCCCTGGGGTACACACTGCCGCTGGGGAGGAAGGACGACACCTTCGGCCCCTTGGGGTACACACTGCCGCTGGGGGGAAGGACGACACCTTCAGTTCCCTGGGGTTCACACTTCCGCTGGGGGGGAAGGACGACACCTTCGGCCTCCTGGGGTACACACTGCCGCTGGGGGGGAAGGACGACACCTTCGGCCCCCTGGGGTACACACTGCCGCTGGGGGAGAAGGACGACACCTTCGGCCCCCTGTAACTCACGTTTTTGCTGGGGCGCAGGGACGGAATACTTTGCTATCTCTGCCCGATATTCTGCTTCCTGCTGCAGATACTCCGCCAGTTCTCTCCTCACTTCCGGTACATGTTCCTCTGTTAGGTGGGGCCCGTAGATAGCCAACCGCCTCTTCAGCATAGCGTCAAACCGTATGTGACTATACCAATATTCCAGCTCTGCTTGGTGTTCCCAGGATGCTGCTCCTCGCACTAGGGAAGCCATCCCACCGCTTGCCACCAATGTAACGGATCCACTTCCGTTAACGGACGCTTCCTAGCTTGCGCCGAGGACCACAAGCACCGCACTGGACACCACAACCACCGCAGACTCCCCAACCACCGTAGCTTAACTGGAGCCGCGCCGTCTTCCTTCCACCCTGAATGAACTTCCAGCATTCAGGACCGTGTGGGAAAGATCTCTCCTCCAGGGAATATGCAGAGCATAGCAATCCCCAGCGTGATACAGCAATTCCCTCCAATAACGAGACGAGGCTCCGTTTTGAAGGGTTAGAAAAACATGAACTGAACTGACTTCTTTATTGAGGGCTACCCGCTCGTATTTATGCAGGTCCCCACAATGCATCATGGTTTCCTCCTCTCTGCCCTGGAGACACCCGAAGAGCAATTCAATTATCTCTCAGGACAAAGGGAAATCACCAATACACATGTGGGAACAACAGGGCAGGAATTACCACCCAAATGCACAAAATCCTCCCTTCTGTCTGTGGTATAATTATGGATTAACATAACTATCACAGACAGTAAAAATACAGTTTTTAAACATACACTGTAACTTTAAAACCATACATTCCATCTCCATAAAAATTACATATTTAAACTCAGCATACATCAAACAGAAACACTTCCAAAAATCACACAAATCCCTCCAGCGTATCAAAAGTTAAGTGGAAGTCCTTTATGACCGACCGCAAGCACAATTTCCTGCCCAAAACAGTTCCATAGATTTGGGCTGTGCGGTCGGTCAATTTCATGCAGAAAAATGACTAAGTCCCATCTTCGAACGGGACTTAGTCTCTGGAGCTGAAAGTTCAGTATGGAAGAAGGTAAGGGTCAGCGGTGTTCGTGTATTTGCGCATCCGATTTTAGTTCCACAGAATCTTTAGTATACACCGCTGACCGCGTTCGGTCCTATTAACAGTGCAGACATGCGGCATAGTTCTGTTACACTGTTCTTGAAGGGTAATATGTCCCGGGGCCATAGTCGTAGGGCAGGAGGCTAGCCATAAGTTTTCTATAATGCCCAGTGGCAAATGGCAGTTTGTCACAACCTCAAAAAACAAGAAAGGTCTCTGGCTCCTCCTGCTTCCTCTTCTGCTGCAGTCGGGGCCTCTTCATCCACCTCTGGAGTGATAGTGCCACCTGGCACCCCACAAACAGAGGATCTGCTAGCAACACCAACACCTGGGTCACCAAGCATCTCCACAATGTCACACGGAAGCGTTCAGCTCTCCATATCCCAAACGCTGGAGAGGAAGTACCCCCCTACCCACCCGCAATCCCTAGCCCTGAATGCCAGCATTTCAAAATTACTTGCCTTTGAAATGCTGTCATTCCGTCTGGTGGAGACGGATAGTTTTAAAGGCCTTATGGCGGTGGCTGTCCCACAGTATGTCGTGCCCAGCCGCCACTACTTTTCAAGGTGAGCCATCCCTTCCCTTCACAACCAAGTAGGGGACAAAATCAGGTGTGCATTGCGCAACGCCATCTGTGGCAAGGTGCACCTGACTACGGTTACGTGGACCAGTAAGCACGGTCAGGGCCGTTATATCTCCATAACAGCACACTGGGCAAATGCAGTGGCGGCTGGGCCTGAGGCGGATAGCAGTTTGGCGCATGTCGTTCCACCACCGAGGATTGCAGGGAGATTCAGTTTGCCTCCTGTTGCTTCCTCCTCCTACTCCGCTTCCTCATCCTCTACTAGCTCCTCATCCGGTCAGCGTAAGACCTTCACCACCAACTTCAGCCCAGCCAGGGGTAAACGACAGCAGGCAGTTTTAAAACGTATCTGTTTGAGGGACAAACCCCACACCACGCAGGAGCTGTGGACAGGCCTTGAACAAACAGACTGATGAGTGGTTTGTGCCAGTCAGCCTCAAGCCCGGCCTGGTGGTGTGCGATAATGGGCGAAATCTCGTAGCAGCTCTGGGACTAGCCGGTTTGACGCACATCCCTTTCCTGGCGCATGTGCTGAATTTGGTGGTGCAGAGATTCCTTATGTCAGAGCTGCTGCATAAAGTGCGGGCCGTCTGAGCGCGCTTTCGGCGTTCTCACCCTGCTGCTGCTCGCCTTTCAGCGCTGCAGTGTAACTTTGGCCTTCCCGCTCACCGCCTCATATGCGACGTGCCCACTAGGTGGAACTCCATCTTGCACATGCTGGCCAGACTATGCGAGCAGCAGCAGGCCATAGTGGAGTTTCAGCTGCAGCACGCACGGGTGAGTCGCTCGGCGGAACAGCACCACTTCACCACCAATGACTGGGCCTCCATGCGAGACCTGTGTTCCTTGTTGCGCTGTTTCGAGTACTCCACCAACATGGCCAGTGCTGATAACGCGCTCTTAGCGTTACTATCCCACTTCTATGCCTCCTTGAAAAAACGCTCCTGGCGATGATGGAAGAGGATGTGGCACAGGAGGAAGAGCGATCATTTCGTAGGGTTTCCCGCCAGTCATTCCCAAGTGGCTCCGAGGGTGGGTTCCTGCACCCACAAACCGAAGGTACACAATTGTCCAGCCAGGGCACAGTTCTGGAGGATGAGGAGGTGGAGGATGAGAAGATGGAGGAGGAGGAGGAACCATCTTCACAGCAGGGTGGCACCCAGACCAGCTCATGGCCATGACTGGTGCGTGGATGGGGGGATACAGAGGACACAGACGATACACCTCCCACAGAGGACAGCTTTTCGCTGCCTCTGGGCAGCCTGGCACACATGAGCGATTACATGCTGCAGTGTCTCCGCAACAACCGCAGAGTTGCCCACATTCTAACTTGTGCTGATTACTGGGTGGCCACGCTGCTGGATCCCCGTTACAAGGACAACATACCGTCCTTAATTCCGTCACTGGAGCGCGATCGTAAGATGCGCGAGTACAAGCGCACACTGGTAGACGCGCTGCTGGTGGCATTCCTACCTGACAGCGGGGGCACAGTGGAAGCACAAGGCGAAGGCAGATGGGGCACCGCCAGCACCTCAGAAGGCAGGGTTAGCATGGCCGACATGTGTAAAAGCTTTGTCAGCACGCCGCAACAACCAGCACCATCAGCTGATATGGAATGTCTTAGCAGGAGGCAGCATTTCACCAACATGGTGGAGCAGTATGTGTGCACACGCCTACACGTACTGAATGATGGGTCTGCCCCCTTCAACTTCTGGGTCTCCAAATTGGGCACATGGCTTGAGCTTGCCCTTTACGCCTTGGAGGTGCTGGCCTGCCCTGCAGCCAGTGTATTATCTGAACGTGTGTTTAGCACGGCAGGGGGCGTCATCTCAGACAAGCGCAGCCGCCTGTCCACAGCCAATGTAGACAAGCTCACGTTCATTAAAATGAACCAGGCTTGGATCCCACAAGACTTGTCTGTACCTTGTGCAGAATAGACATTTATACCACCATCAAACATACATTCTTGTACTCAAGTCAAGTGCAATGATTCTTTGTTTTCTTTTTTCTTTTTGTCACAATATTTTGGGGGCTACCTACCCCAATAAAAAATAAAAATAAAACATTGTTGGCTACCTCCTCCTCCTCCATTGCTGCCTCCACCTACAACACCACATTCACCGCAGGTTAATAATTTGTAATTTTTAGTTATTTTATTTTATTTTAAGTTATTTCCCTATCCACATTTGTTTGCAGAGCAGTTGCCATGCTCTTAAGCACATTTTACTGCCTTTTACATCCCTCTAGCCTTTTCAAGGACTATTTTATAGCCATTTTAATGCAAAAAAAGTGCCCTAATTTTAGTGCAATTTTAGTGCCCTAAATTGAAAAAATTCTTATTTTCAATTGTCGGATGACATTTTACCATTTTTGGCGTATACAAACCCCTGCTGTGCCTGGGTGACAGGGGCCTAAATCTCTCAAAATCCTCTGTTGTATTGCTGGGTGACATGAACCCCCTTTTGCCGTGAATAAACCCCTGTTGTGCCTGGGTGACAGGGGCCTAAATCTCTCAAAATCGTCTGTTCTATTGCTGGGTGACAGGAACCCCCTTTTGCCGTGAATGAACCCCTGCTGTGCCTGGGTGACAGGGGCCTAAATCTCTCAAAATCATCTGTTGTATTGCTGGGTGACATGAACCCCTTTTTGCCGTGAATGAACCCCTGCTGTGCCTGGGTGACAGGGGCCTAAATCTCTCAAAATCCTCTGTTCTATTGCTGGGTGACATGAACCCCCTTTTGCCGTGAATGAACCCCTGCTGTGCCTGGGTGACAGGGGCCTAAATCTCTCAAAATCATCTGTTGTATTGCTGGGTGACATGAACCCCTTTTTGCCGTGAATGAACCCCTGCTGTGCCTGGCTGATAGGGGCCTAAATCTCTCAAAATCCTCTGTTCTATTGCTGGGTGACATGAACCCCCTTTTGCCGTGAATGAACCCCTGCTCTGCATTGCTGACAGGGAACAAAATTTAGTGAAAACATCTGTTACTGATCGGAAGATGCGCGACTACAAGCGCACGCTGATGATGGCATTCCCACCTGACAGCGGGGGCACAGTGGAAGCACAAGGCGAAGGCAGAGGAGAAGGAAGAGGTCGCCAACGCAGCTGGGGCACCGCCAGCACCTGAGAAGGCAGGGTTAGCATGGCTCAAATGTGGAAAAGCTTTGTCAGCCTTGGAGGTGCTGACCTGCCCTGCAGCCAGTGTATAGTGTGAACGTGTGTTTAGCACGGCAGAGAGCATTATCACAGGCCGCAGCCAATGTGGACAAGCTTACGTTTATTAAAATGAACCAGGCATGGATCCCACAGGACTTGTCCGTACCTTGTGCAGAATAGACATTTATACCAGCCTCAACCATCCATTCTTGTACTCAAGTGCACTTATTCTTTGTTTTATTTTGTTATATGTCCCAATATTTTGGGGGATACCCCAATTAAAAAAAATAAAATAACACAAATCAGTGTTGGCTACCTATTCCTCCTTCACCGCCGCTTCCACCTACACCGCCACGTCAACCTACACCGCCACATCCACTTATCCACCACCTCCTCAACCTCCTACTCCTAGATCTAGATTGTTATTTTTAATTTTTCTGTATTTTATGTTATTTTAAGTCATTTCCCTATCCACATTTGTTTGCAGAACAGTTGCCATGCTCTTACTTACATTTTGATGTCTTTTGCATCCCTCTAGCCCTTTCCAGGACTATTTTAGAGCCATTTTAGTGCCCAAAAGTTCGGGTCCCCATTGACTTCAATGGGGTTGGGGTTCGGGGTCAAGTTCGAGTCAAGTTCGGGTCCCGAACCCGAACTTTTTTTTTAACCACTTAAGGACCACAGGTTTATACCCCCCTAAAGACCAGGCCCTTTTTTACAAATCGGCACTACACTACTTTCACCGTTTATTGCTCGGTCATGCAACTTACCACCCAAATGAATTTTACCTCCTTTTCTTCTCACTAATAGAGCTTTCATTTGGTGGTATTTCATTGCTGCTGACATTTTTACTTTTTTTGTTATTAATCGAAATTTAACGATTTTTTTGCAAAAAAATGACATTTTTCACTTTCAGTTGTAAAATTTTGCAAAAAAAACGAGATCCATATAGAAATTTTGCTCTAAATTTATAGTTCTACATGTCTTTGATAAAAAATAAATGTTTGGGTAAAAAAAAAATGGTTTGGGTAAAAGTTATAGCGTTTACAAACTATGGTACAAAAATGTGAATTTCCGCTTTTTGAAGCAGCTCTGACTTTCTGAGCACCTGTCATGTTTCCTGAGGTTCTACAATGCCCAGACAGTAGAAACACCCCACAAATGACCCCATTTCGGAAAGTACACACCCTAAGGTATTCGCTGATGGGCATAGTGAGTTCATAGAACTTTTTATTTTTTGTCACAAGTTAGCGGAAAATGATGATTTTTTTTTATTTTATTTTTTTTCCTACAAAGTCTCATATTCCACTAACTTGTGACAAAAAATAAAAACTTCTATGAACTCACTATGCCCATCACGAAATACCTTGGGGTCTCTTCTTTCCAAAATGGGGTCACTTGTGGGGTAGTTATACTGCCCTGGCATTCTAGGGGCCCAAATGTGTGGTAAGGAGTTTGAAATCAAATTCTGTAAAAAATGACCAGTGAAATCCGAAAGGTGCTTTTGGAATGTGGGCCCCTTTGCCCACCTAGGCTGCAAAAAAGTGTCACACATCTGGTATCTACGTACTCAGGAGAAGTTGAGGAATGTGTTTTGGGGTGTCATTTTACATATACCCATGCTGGGTGAGATAAATATCTTGGTCAAATGCCAACTTTGTATAAAAAAATGGGAAAAGTTGTCTTTTGCCAAGATATTTCTCTCACCCAGCATGGGTATATGTAAAATGACACCCCAAAACACATTCCCCACCTTCTCCTGAGTACGGCAATACCAGATGTGTGACACTTTTTTGCAGCCTAGGTGGGCAAAGGGGCCCATATTCCAAAGAGCACCTTTCGGATTTCACAGGTCATTTTTTACAGAATTTGATTTCAAACTCCTTACCACACATTCGGGCCCCTAGAATGCCAGGGCAGTATAACTACCCCACAAGTGACCCCATTTTGGAAAGAAGACACCCCAAGGTATTCCGTGAGGGGCATGGCAAGTTCCTAGAATTTTTTATTTTTTGTCACAAGTTAGTGGAAAATGATGATTTTTTTTTTTTTTTTTTTTTCATACAAAGTCTCATATTCCACTAACTTGTGACAAAAAATAAAAACTTCCATGAACTCACTATGCCCATCAGCGAATACCTTGGGGTCTCTTCTTTCCAAAATGGGGTCACTTGTGGGGTAGTTATACTGCCCTGGCATTCTAGGGGCCCGAATGTGTGGTAAGGAGTTTGAAATCAAATTCTGTAAAAAATGACCTGTGAAATCCGAAAGGTGCTCTTTGGAATATGGGCCCCTTTGCCCACCTAGGCTGCAAAAAAGTGTCACACATCTGGTATCTCTGTATTCAGGAGAAGTTGAGGAATGTGTTTTGGGGTGTCTTTTTACATATACCCATGCTGGGTGAGAGAAATATCTTGGTCAAATGCCAACTTTGTATAAAAAAATGGGAAAAGTTGTCTTTTGCCAAGATATTTCTCTCACCCAGCAGGGGTATATGTAAAATGACACCCCAAAACACATTCCCCACCTTCTCCTGAGTACGGGGATACCAGATGTGTGACACTTTTTTGCAGCCTAGGTGGGCAAAGGGGCCCATATTCCAAAGAGCACCTTTCGGATTTCACAGGTCATTTTTTACAGAATTTGATTTCAAACTCCTTACCACACATTTGGGCCCCTAGAATGCCAGGGCAGTATAACTACCCCACAAGTGACCCCATTTTGGAAAGAAGAGACCCCAAGGTATTCGCTGATGGGCATAGGGAGTTCATGGAAGTTTTTATTTTTTGTCACAAGTTAGTGGAATATGAGACTTTGTATGAAAAAAAAAAAAAAAAATCAGCATTTTCCACTAACTTGTGACAAAAAATAAAAAATTCTAGGAACTTGCCATGCCCCTCACGGAATACCTTGGGGTGTCTTCTTTCCAAAATGGGGTCACTTGTGGGGTAGTTATACTGCCCTGGCATTTTCCAGGGGCCCTAATGTGTGGTAAGTAGGTAAATGACCTGTGAAATCCTAAAGGTGCTCTTTGGAATATGGGCCCCTTTGCCCACCTAGGCTGCAAAAAAGTGTCACACATGTGGTATCGCCGTATTCAGGAGAAGTTGGGGAATGTGTTTTGGGGTGTCATTTTACATATACCCTTGCTGGGTGAGAGAAATATCTTGGCAAAAGACAACTTTTACCATTTTTTTATACAAAGTTGGCATTTGACCAAGATATTTCTCTCACCCAGCATGGGTATATGTAAAATGACACCCCAAAACACATTCCCCAACTTCTCCTGAGTACGGCGATACCAGATGTGTGACACTTTATTGCAGCCTAGATGCGCAAAGGTGCCCAAATTCCTTTTAGGAGGGCATTTTTAGACATTTGGATACCAGACTTCTTCTCACGCTTTGGGGCCCCTAGAATGCCAGGGCAGTATAAATACCCCACATGTGACCCCATTTTGGAAAGAAGACACCCCAAGGTATTCAATGAGGGGCATGGCGAGTTCATAGAAATTTTTTTTTTTTGGCACAAGTTAGCGGAAATTGATATTTTTAATTTTTTTCTCACAAAGTCTCCCGTTCCGCTAACTTGGGACAAAAATTTCAATCTTTCATGGACTCAATATGCCCCTCACGGAATACCTGGGGGTGTCTTCTTTCCGAAATGGGGTCACATGTGGGGTATTTATACTGCCCTGGCATTCTAGGGGCCCTAAAGCGTGAGAAGAAGTCTGGAATATAAATGTCTAAAAAAATTTACGCATTTGGTTTCCGTGAGGGGTATGGTGAGTTCATGTGAGATTTTATTTTTTGACACAAGTTAGTGGAATATGAGACTTTGTAAGAAAAAAAAAATAATAATTCCGCTAACTTGGGCCAAAAAAATGTCTGAATGGAGCCTTACAGAGGGGTGATCAATGACAGGGGGGGTGATCAATGACAGGGGGGTGATCAGGGAGTCTATATGGGGTGATAACCACAGTCATTGATCACGCCCGTGTAAGGCTTCATTCAGACGTCCGTATGCGTTTTGCGGATCCGATCCATCTATCAGTGCATCCGTAAAAATCATGCGGACATCTGAATGGAGCTTTACAGGGGGGTAATCAATGACAGGGGGGTGATCAGGGAGTCTATATGGGGTGATCACCACAGTCATTGATCATGCCCCTGTAAGGCTTCATTCAGACGTCCGGATGCGTTTTGCGGATCCGATCCATCTATCAGTGGATCCGTAAAAATCATGCGGACGTCTGAATGGAGCTTTACAGGGGGGTAATCAATGACAGGGGGGTAATCAATGACAGGGGGGTGCTCAGGGAGTCTATATGGGGTGATCACCACAGTCATTGATCACGCCCCTGTAAGGCTTCATTCAGACGTCCGGATGCGTTTTGCGGATCCGATCCATCTATCAGTGGATCCGTAAAAATCATGCGGACATCTGAATGGAGCTTTACAGGGGGGTGATCAATGACAGGGGTGTAATCAATGACAGGGGGATGATCAGGGAGTCTATATGGGGTGATAACCACAGTCATTGATCACGCCCCTGTAAGGCTTCATTCAGACGTCCGGATGCGTTTTGCGGATCCGATCCATCTATCAGTGCATCCGTAAAAATCATGCGGACATCTGAATGGAGCTTTACAGGGGGGTAATCAATGACAGGGGGGTGATCACCACAGTCATTGATCATGCCCCTGTAAGGCTTCATTCAGACGTCCGGATGCGTTTTGCGGATCCGATCCATCTATCAGTGCATCCGTAAAAATCATGCGGACATCTGAATGGAGCTTTACAGGGGGGTAATCAATGACAGGGGGGTGATCACCACAGTCATTGATCATGCCCCTGTAAGGCTTCATTCAGACGTCCGGATGCGTTTTGCGGATCCGATCCATCTATCAGTGCATCCGTAAAAATCATGCGGACATCTGAATGGAGCTTTACAGGGGGGTGATCAATGACAGGGGGGTGATCAGGGAGTCTATATGGGGTGATCACCACAATCATTGATCATGCCCCTGTAAGGCTTCATTCAGACGTCCGGATGCGTTTTGCGGATCCGATCCATCTATCAGTGCATCCGTAAAAATCATGCGGACATCTGAATGGAGCTTTACAGGGGGGTGATCAGGGAGTCTATATGGGGTGATCACCACAGTCATTGATCATGCCCCTGTAAGGCTTCATTCAGACGTCCGGATGCGTTTTGCGGATCCGATCCATCTATCAGTGGATCCGTAAAAATCATGCGGACGTCTGAATGGAGCTTTACAGGGGGGTGATCAATGACAGGGGGGTGATCAATGACAGGGGGGTAATCAATGACAGGGGGGTGATCAGGGAGTCTATATGGGGTGATAACCACAGTCATTGATCACGCCCCTGTAAGGCTTCATTCAGACGTCCGGATGCGTTTTGCGGATCCGATCCATCTATCAGTGGATCCGTAAAAATCATGCGGACGTCTGAATGGAGCTTTACAGGGGGGTGATCAATGACAGGGGGGTGATCAATGACAGGGGGGTGATCAGGGAGTCTATATGGGGTGATCAGGGGCTAATAAGGGGTTAATAAGTGACGGGGGGGGGTGTAGTGTAGTGGTGCTTGGTGCTACTTTACTGAGCTACCTGTGTCCTCTGGTGGTCGATCCAAACAAAGGGGACCACCAGAGGACCAGGTAGCAGGTATATTAGACGCTGTTATCAAAACAGCGTCTAATATACCTGTTAGGGGTTAAAAAAAACACATCTCCAGCCTGCCAGCGAACGATCGCCGCTGGCAGGCTGGAGATCAACTCTCTTACCTTCCGTTCCTGTGAGCGCACGCGCCTGTGTGCGCGCGTTCACAGGAAATCTCGGCTCACGCGAGATGACGCCTATTGGCGTTAGCGTAGCCTGGGGGAGCCGCCGCAATGACGCCTTTCGGCGTTACAGTTGCGGGAAGTGGTTAAGTTCGGCCGAACTCGTCGAACCCAAATATCCAGGTGTCCGCTCAACTCTAGTCCCTATCATTAAATATACTGCCTCACTTTGGACTTACTTAAGCCTACAATATTCAGGGCAGTGTAGGAACCAGCTACAAACATACTCTGCTCAGAAGTCCCAGGTAGATGGGCGTGTTCAGTCTAAAAGAGGTGCTCCGCTCAATATATTGAATGAAAATTTAGACTAGAACCTTCAGAATCACAGGTGCATATCCATGAAGCAAACATAATTACAAAAAAACAAAATCCACTGGATAGCACACAATAAGGCCCCATTCACTTGGTCAGACAATCTGCGCATAAATTAGTGCTGACAATATAGCATTTTGAGCGACACTTGTTGAGGACATTTAAGCTGAGCAATTATTGCGTCGTATTCGGATGATCGTGGATGTGCCAACAAACAATGACCACCCGAATTAAAGATCTGATTAACAGCAGATCACTAAAAGGGCCTTAAAGGGGTTGTCTGGTTTCTATCATAATTTTATGTGAGCCCTAGGCACCATTCTACATAACATAAAAAAGCCACTCTATTTCAGTACCGATAGCCTGGTACCACTCCTTCCAGTCCCCAGTGTGTAAACTTTAGGATGGTGTCACGTGCATCACTGTGGCCAATCACTGGCCTCAGCAGCTACCGCTAACTGGCCACTGTGAGGCATGTAACCCGCTATTTGGAACTTTATGCACCAGAGATTAGCCAGACCCTCAGTGCTGGAACGGAGTGGCAGAAAGCAGATCATTGCCTTTTTTATAGTATGTAGAATTCTGTCCAAGGCCCACATAAAATAGTCATACGACCTGGAAAACCTCGTTAGGGGACATTTCCAGTTTTCTGTAGATGGCCTGCCTCCGCCAGTGGCTTAGCAGCCACCCCTAGCCATTTCCTATGTTTCAAGCCCAGAAGCAGGAAGTACAGAGCAGCGGGGACTGGAACGGTGTTGGAAAGGCAGAAAAATGGGATTGGTAAGGAATTTTTGGGATATACTGTATGTAGCCAATTCTGTAATTTTTTTAAGTATTTCTCTGGAAAACCTTTTAACGACAGCTCTATATACCACAGAAGATCTAGATTAAACAGAAAAGTAATGTATACACATAGGTAAGGTTTTGTATGCATTTGACCCTGTTCTTCCTGGTCCCTGGAGGTTGCGCTGTTCTTCAGCTTAGAGACTGTGACAGTCTATGACTTCTCTTCTGACAATAAATAGCTATGGCTTGCAACTGTCAAAAAAAGTGATGAGCGAAGTATTGGAAAATTTGATTCGGCTTCTTTGCCGAATTTTACAAAAAAATTTGCTTCTTGACGAATTACTTTTCTTTGTAAGTAGTGGGTACAATGACA